>NC_064648.1:52755250-53060023 GCF_023864345.2 Schistocerca serialis cubense | reverse complement strand
AATGCTCAAGTTTTTGGTTGAGCTTGTTGTCGCATATTTGCAGTGGACGAAACATATTAGCGAGCCCCTCAAACAGCTAAATTCAACAGCTGTTGCTACTTGCATAATTGCTAATTTGTGAGAGAAACAAGTCTGTATCTTGTTTTATGTAATGTTATTAATGGCATGTAGCATGAGTTTGTGTGGTAACTCATTGCCAGTGTAAACAGTATTGATTGTGAAACAGTAGGCAGTGAAAGAAATGTGTAGTTTTCACCTATAGCCATCTTTAGAGGCCCCTCCCACAAGTTAGGCATTCTGACTGCACTTGCAAGACAGGTATACAGTGTGTTTCACAATTTCTATTACAGGCTTCTAAGGATTGTAGAGGAGAATTAGTAAATAAATTTTTGTTTAGGATCCTAGTGTGGAGCAGTCACAGGGCAAACCTCAGAATGTCATATACAGTTTAATTTTGTGTCCTGTTCTATTTCTTATACATGTGACTCACTCAACTTCACATACAGCAGGCAGAGTTGGATGTAATATAAAATTGTAAAGTTTGGATCAGTTTAAATCTCCCGCTTCGTGGTACATACACAAAGCAAAGGACATGCTGTCAACAACCACTCTAGTAATTGTGATGTCATGTACCATTTTTGCCCAACTACAACAACAGCTGTAAGGAACTGATAGATTAGGAGGGTTGACTAGTGCTTAATGGATCTGCCTCACTGTCAACATTGAAGTTGAAAGAGATGTTAGGGGCTCCTGCAGAACATACATGTCAGAGCTCATTGTTTCCACTATCTGCATATTGTGAAATGGGGATTTTGAAAGTGATCAGATTTTCAAACTTAGTTTTGTAACTATTAAGTATCTATGAAGTACACTCTAAGACAGAAAGAATCAATGCACTATGAAAGAATTATCCTAATGGGATGGAAATTGGTAGATGTGATATTCATGTACAGATGAACAAATGAGTACAATTTCAGAAAAAATTGGATGATTTATTCAAGAGAAAGAGCTTCACAAACTGAGCAAGTCAGTAACAAGGTGTTCCACCAGTGGCCCTTATACAAGCAGTTATTTGGGTTGGCGCTGATTGATAGAATTGTTGGATGTCCTCCAGAGCGGTTGTTGTTGTTGGTGTTGTCTTCACCCCAGATACTGGTTTGAAGCAGCCCTCCATGCTACTCTATCCTGTGCAAGCTTCTTCATCTCCCAGTACCTACTGCAACCTGCATCCTTCTGAATCAGTTTAGTTATTCATCTCTTGGTCTCCCTCTACGATTTTTACCCTCCACGCTGCCCTCCAATACTAAATTGGTGATCGCTTGATGCCTCAGAATATGCCCTACCAAGTGATCCCTTCTTCTAGTCATAGGGTGCCACAAATTTCTCTTCTCCCCAATTCTATTCAATTTCTCTTCATTAGTTATGTGATCTATCCATCTAACCTTCAGCATTCTTCTGTAGCACCACATTTCGAATGCATCTATTCTCTTCTCATCTCAACTATTTATCATCCACGTTTCAGTTCCATACATGGCTACACTCCATACAAATACTTTCAGAAACAATTTCCTGACACTTAAATCTGTACTCTATATTAAGAAAGTTCTCTTTTTCAGAAACGCTTTCCTTGCCAGTGCCAGTCAACATTTTATATCATCTCTATTTCAACATCTCTACTCTACCATCAGTTATTTTGCTCCCCAAATAGCAAAACCCATTTACTACCTTAAGCTCCTCATTTCCTAATCTAATTCCCACAGCATCACCTGATTTAAGTCGACCACATTCCATTATCCTTGTTTTGCTTTTGTTGATGCTCATCTTATATCCTCCTTTCAAGACACTGTCAATTCTGTTCAGCAGCTCTTCCAGGCCCTTTGCTGTCTCTGACAGAAATACAATGTCATTGGCAAACCTCAAAGTTTTTATTTCTTCTCCATGGATTTTAATTCCTACTCCAAATTTTTCTTTTGTTTCCTTTACTGCTTGCTCAATACACAGATTGAATAACATTGGGGATAGGCTACAAACCTGTCTCACTCCCTTCCCAACCCCTGCTTCCCTTTCATGTCCCTCGACTCTTATAACTGCTATCTGGTTTCTGTGCAAATTGTAAATAGCCTTTCACTCCCTGTATTTTATCCCTGCCACCTTCAAAATTTGAAAGACAGTATTCCAGTCAATATTGTCAAAAGCTTTCTCTAAGTCTACAAATGCTTCAAACGTAGGTTTGCCTTTCCTTAATCTATTTTCTAAGATAGTACGTAGGGTCAGTATTGCCTCACGTGTTCCAACATTTCTACAGAATCGAAACTGATCTTCCCCAAGGTTAGCCTCTACCAGTTTTTCCATTCGTCTGTAAAAAATTTGTGTTAGTATTTTGCAGCCATGGATTATTTAACTGATAATTTGGTAATTTTCACATCTGTCAACACCTGCTTTCTTTGGGATTGGAATTATTATATTCTTCTTGAAGTCTGAGGGTATTTCGCCTGTCTCATACATCTTGCTCACCAGATGGTAGAGTTTTGTCATGACTGGCTCTCCCAAGGCTGTCAGTAGTTCTAATGGAATGTTGTCTACTCCCGGGGCCTTGTTTCGGCTTAGGTCTTGTAGTGCTCTGTCAAACTCTTCACACAGTATCATATCTCCCATTTCGTCTTCATCTACATCCTCTTCCATTTCCATAATATTGACCTCAAGAACATCACCCTTGTAAAGACCATCTGTATACTCCTTCCACCTTTCTGCTTTCTCTTCTTTGAGTAGAACTGAGTTTGCATCTGAACTCTTGATATTCATACAAGTGGTTCTCTATTCTCCAAAGGTCTTTTTAATTTTCCTGTAGGCAGTATCTATCTTACCCCTAATCATATATGCTCTACATCCGTACATTTGTCCTCTGGCCATCCCTGTCTAGCCATTTTGGACTTCCTGTCAATCTTATTTTTGAGACATTTGTATTCCTTTTTTGCCTGCTTCATTTACTGCATTTTTGTATTTTCTCCTTTCATCAATTAAATTCATATCTCTTCTGTTACCCTAGGATTTCTATTAGCCCTCGCCTTTTTACCTACTTGATTCTCTGCTGCCTTCACTTTTTCATCTCTCAAAGCTACCTATTCTTTCCTACATTCTTGTCAATCGTTCCCTAATGCTCTCACTGAAACTCTCTGCAACCTCTGCTTCTGTCAGTTTATCCAGGTCCCATCTCCTTAAATTCCCAGCTTTTTGCAGTTTCTTCAGTTTTAATCTACAGTTCATAACCGATAGATTGTGGTCAGAGTCTACATCCACCCCTGGAAATGTCTTACAATTGAAAACCTGGTTCCTAAATCTCTGTCTTACCATTATATAATCTGTCTGAAACCTTTCAGTATCTCCAGGCTTCTTCCATGTATAGAACCTTCTTTTATGATTCTTGAACCAAGTGTTAGCTATGATTTAGTTATGCTATGTGCAGAATTCTACGAGGCGGGTTCCTCTTTCATTCTTACCCCCATTCCATATTCACCTACTACGTTTCCATCTCTTCCTTTCCCTACCATCGAATTCCAGTCACCCATTACTATTAAATTTTTGTCTTTCTTGACTATCTGAATAATTGCTTTTATCTCATCATACATTTCATCGATCTCTTCGTCATCTGCGGAGTTAGTTGACATATAAACTTGTACTACTGTGGTAGGCATAAACTTTCTATCTATCTTGGCCACAATAATGCGTTCACTATGCTGTTTGTAATGGCTTACCTGCATTCCTATTTTGTTTTTTGTTATTCATTATTAAACCTACTCCTGCATTACACCCATTTGATTTTCTATTAAAACCCTGTATCCACCGGACAAAAAGTCTTATTCCTCCTGCCACCAAACTTCACTAATTCCCACTATATCTAACTTTAACCTATCCATTTCCCTTTTTAAATTTTCTAACCTGCCTGCCCGATTAAGGGATTGGACATTCTACACTCCGACCCGTAGAATCCCAGTTTTCTTTCTCCTGATATCAACATCCACCTGTGCAGTCCCTGCCCGGACATCTGAATGGGGGACTATTTTACATCCAGAATATTTTACCCAAGAGGACGCCATCATCATTTAACCATACAGTAAAGCTGCATGCCCTCTGGAAAAACTACGGCTATAGTTTCCCCTTGCTTTCAGCCGTTCACAGTACCAGCACAGCAAGGCTGTTTTGGTCAGTGTTACAAGCCCAGATCAGTCAATCATCCAGACTTTTGCTCCTGCAACTACTGAAAAGGCTGCTGCCCCTCTTCAGGAACCACGCATTTGTCTGGCCTCTCAACAGATACTCCTCCGTTGTGGTTGCACCTGCGGTACAGCTATCTGTATCGCTGAGGCACGCAAGCCTCACCATCAATGGCAAGGTCCATAGTTCATGGGGGGAGACTCCAGAGGGGTATGGTGCCAAATTCTGTGCAACTGGTGCATTGGATTATCAAAATCCAAAGCTAGTTGGGGGTCCTGCCCATAATGCTCCAAAGGTTTTCAATTGGTGAGAGATCCGGTGACCATGCCAGCCAAAGCAATAGAGACTCTTCCTGTGAGAAGGGATTATCTTGTTGAAATGTAAGCTCAGGATGGTGTCCCATCAAGGGCAACAAAATCCCCCGATGACAACCCAACAGGTCCTGCTGTGAAATGACATGGCACCCTAGACAATCACAATTGGTTGTGTGGCCATACGACAGGTGACATTTGGGTTGGTATCCCACTACTGTCCAGGGCTACTCCAGATACGTCTTTGCCGGTCATTGGGGTTCAATTTAAAGTTGGATTCATCATTGAAGACAATTCTACTCCAGTCAGTGAGATTCCAGGTCGTATATGCCCGAAACCACTGTAAACAGGCTTGTTGTTGTACAGGGATCAATGGTGGTCAGCACAAGTGGCACTGAGAGCTCAGACCCTTTTCTGAGATCCACCTATTAATGGTCCTTGTGGTCACTGAAGCATCAGTTGCTCGTCAGATTAATAGTGATGGTGAGTCAGGGGCTCTGAGTGCCTCTGTAATGATTGCTGAGTCCTCACATTCTGTTGTCTCTCTAGGTCAGCTGTTTCCATCCCGGTGCTGTGTTCAGCCACGGTTAACCCATTCCTGCCAACATAGTCGAATATTGGCATCACTCGTATTCATTGTGAGTGATTCACTGGCTACTCCAACTATCTTTTTTGAATCCAACTATGCGCTGTCATCTGTGTATATTGTTCACGTGGCACTCTGTAAGGCATAGCTACTGTCAAACTGAGTACACTGAATGGAATGTGCAGTGACTGTATGTCTTGGTATCAACATATCCGCAGTTTACTAACCTTGCCAACTGTGTGGTGAAACTTCATTGCAGCATCATACATCCACCTGTTGACCACCAAAGTTTACAGTTTTGCTTTTTTTGTGTAATAAACTTTGTTCAATTGACAAAACTCCCACTACATGGCATTCTTACCTCTGTCTTCCCCGGTAGGAATCTACCATTTTCTGCCATCTGTGTGTGGGCCATACTAAGTTGACACATGGTTTTTTACTACACAATGATCCCCCCCTCCCCCCCCCCCCCCATCCCTGTAGTGGGCCTCCCCTTATGGTGATACATATTTTGCTCCCCTCATGGTGGTCCATATTTTGCTGGACTGCCCCTGCCTTTTGGTCCTTTGCACTAAATGTGCCACTGCGAGGTGCCAGCAGCCAATCCTTGGATGCTTAGTCTGTCCTCAGTTTTCTTTGCGAAAGCGCTTTGTCCTCTCAGGTTTAAGTTCTTGAATTTTTGTCTGGAATTGGAGTCCCTTGGCGTTGGCGTTGGTTATGGAGGCCATGGCCTTGCCTTCACACCAACTAGATTCTTTCCACCATTTCCACTACGTTTTGTGCAGTTTTTTCCCATTTTCATGTGTCTTCTTCCTCCGGTGTTGTCCCCATAATGTTGTGATCGTGGTATATAATATGCAGTTTGGGACAGATCGATGGAGGTGCTGGTGCCCCAATGCGCGTAGCATTTCTGGATCACCCTACTCTCCCCTGTTTTTTTCCTCTCCCTGCTGCCCCAATGTTCCTTCTACCTCTTTGTTAGCCTGTTTTTCCTTCCCCGTGACTGGACTGTGGTGTTTGTGTTGTTTCTTCCTTGGTTTTTTTCCTACCACCTTAGATCGTGGGACCGATCATATCGCTGTTTAGTCCCCTCTCCCAGTCAACGAACCAAACATCTGTCGATACCTGCATAAATATCAGTTTGTGAACAGTTTACCTAACTATTATGTAGTGCATCGTTTTTCTTGCCCTAAAGTGTAGAGGGTGACCCAAAAGCCTGATAACATTTGAAATTCAATATTTTACCAATTAACGTAAGTAGTGAGGTAAAAATTGACACACATGCTTAAAATGACATGGGGTTTATGAAACCAGAAAGAAGTTCGCAAAAGACCAACAGATGGTGCTTCATAGGATACAAAAACAAAAATTAACATAAAAATTGATTTTTAGCAAGATGATGTTCTTTTCTTAAGACATGCTCAACATGTCAGATGTCGTACATCAATAATACTTGCAGTCAAGGGACAATGTTGTGAACAGCATTGTGCTGCATATCAATAGATGTGTTAGAAATTGCCATCATATGTCATCTTTTTAGCATCCGTAATGTCAGATGATCACTGTAGACTTCTGACTTCAGGTAAACCTACAACCAATAATCACATGTATTGAGGCCAAACATGATGGAAGTATCAACTCGGCACACAATCCTCACCTAATGATGTGTGTAAGAGATCTTTCACACATGTAGCAATGTGGGCTGCAGTGCCATCCTGCATAAAAGTCATACCTTCCAGCAGGTGTTTATCAGCCAGGCTAAGGATGGTGCGATCCTGTAACATATTGGCATACTTCACACCTGCCATGCTGACAATTCAAAAAGCAGTACTATGCATTTCCTCAAAGAAAAAAAGCCTAATCGTGATTGATGTGGTAAATCCACACCACATTGTGACTTCCTCATCATGCCATTGAGCTTTCAGTGTCATTGACTTGTTGGTGGGTTTTTGCACTCATTATTGATTTCAATAAAACTCCATGTCATTTCAGACGTGTAACAAGTTGTACCTCTCTACCTTCTTTATTCTGTGTATTAGTGCATTTTAAAATGTTAACAGACTTTTGTGTCACCCTGTATTTTACTCTTAAATTTACTTTGATCTTGTTCTTTTGGTAGATGTAATGTAATGTGATGCGAGTGCAGACTTCTGTTTATTTCTTTTTTGTGTTCATTAGGTCTATGGGGAGCACGTACATTGATCACACAACAGCTTCAGTAAAATCAAGACCCAAAAGTGATACTGTGACACTTGTTGATGGCAATACCTGCAAGCTCATAGGACAGTTTCATGATGTACATAATTGTAAGGATGTCTACAGTTTTGTATCTCAGTTTTAAGGTGTTACGTAAGAGCTAGTCAAAGGAAAATGAGATAGATGGCAAAAAAGTAAGAAAACTGTTTATGATTTAAAAAGTAATCATGATAACTGTTAATACATTATCTGACTGTGAGACAAGATGACTGATACCATCACAGAAAAATGTTAGCGGAGCAAATTGACGGCAAAAAATGTCTTTCTTCAGGGCTTCAAAAATATGGAAATCATGTTGGTAAGATTTCAACTCAATGAAGGATGTGCAAAGGCTTCCCAGCAAAACTACCGTAGAAACAGCCTTTCAACATATTGCCCCCTCCACATATCACCTAGGTTGTCTTGAGTATGCTGCAGAAATTTTGCTGGGTAGCTCTTGCACATCTGCCATTCATTACTGATCTCTCCCCATGTGATTTCCATATTTTTTGAGCCTCAAAGAAAGACATCCATGGCATTTGTTTTGCTTCGTACAAAGAGATCTACACCTGGGTAGTAGTAGTGGTGGTGGTGGTAGTAGTAGTAGTAGTAGTAGTAGATGCTTTATTCATCCATAGAGCTCTTTTTACAAGTATATAGGACATGTAAAAGTATTTACAAGTTTAGACCAATTTAAAATAAGTGAATTCATATACACATATATTTACAGACTTCTAGTTAGACATAATCATTAGATTTACTCCTGGTATACAATACGTTTTTTACAAATAACATATTAAATAATGTAATACCACACTGTTCACTCATATTTCACTATCACTCACTGCACACAGCATACACACATTGTTTCATTACACTTCCCTCACCCCACACACACACACACACACACACACACACACACACACACACTGGTGATCTCTGGGCAATTTTCTGTACCACAGCTTCCCATTTGCTATCCTGAGAAACTGAGTCAGCATCCCTCCATAATGAGTAAGATGTTGAGCTCAGAAAGAGGAAGAGGTGTTAGAGTTGTGCTATGCATAGCTTGGGGGTAAGTATTTCTTGAAGAAAAAATAAGGAAAAATGTAAAGTGAAGGTGTTATGTGGAATGTTGGATTTTTTAATCATTATTATTATTATTATTATTATTATTTATTTCTACAACATTTTTTTATGAAACCCCTACTCTGTTTTGTCTAAGTAATCCTTCAATGTATAAAATACACTCCTGGAAATGGAAAAAAGAACACATTGACACCGGTGTGTCAGACCCACCATACTTGCTCCGGACACTGCGAGAGGGCTGTACAAGCAATGATCACACTCACGGCACAGCGGACACACCAGGAACCGCGGTGTTGGCCGTCGAATGGCGCTAGCTGCGCAGCATTTGTGCACCGCCGCCGTCAGTGTCAGCCAGTTTGCCGTGGCATACGGAGCTCCATCGCAGTCTTTAACACTGGTAGCATGCCGCGACAGCGTGGACGTGAACCGTATGTGCAGTTGACGGACTTTGAGCGAGGGCGTATAGTGGGCATGCGGGAGGCCGGGTGGACGTACCGCCGAATTGCTCAACATGTGGGGCGTGAGGTCTCCACAGTACATCGATGTTGTCGCCAGTGGTCGGCAGAAGGTGCACGTGCCCGTCGACCTGGGACCGGACCACAGCGACGCACTGATGCACGCCAAGACCGTAGGATCCTAAGCAGTACCGTAGGGGACCTTACCGCCACTTCCCAGCAAATTAGGGACACTGTTGCTCCTGGGGTATCGGCGAGGACCATTCGCAACCGTCTCCATGAAGCTGGCCTACGGTCCCGCACACCGTTAGGCCGTCTTCCGCTCACGCCCCAACATCGTGCAGCCCGGCTCCAGTGGTGTCGCGACAGGCGTGAATGGAGGGACGAATGGAGACGTGTCGTCTTCAGCGATGAGAGTCGCTTCTGCCTTGGTGCCAATGATGGTCGTATGCGTGTTTGGCACCGTGCAGGTGAGCGCCACAATCAGGACTGCATACGACCGAGGCACACAGGGCCAACACCCGGCATCATGGTGTGGGGAGCGATCTCCTACACTGGCCGTACACCACTGGTGATCGTCGAGGGGACACTGAATAGTGCACGGTACATCCAAACCGTCATCGAACCCATCGTTCTACCAATCCTACACCGGCAAGGGAACTTGCTGTTCCAACAGGACAATGCACGTCCGCATGTATCCCGTGCCACCCAATGTGTTCTAGAAGGTGTAAGTCAACTACCCTGGCCAGCAAGATCTCCGGATCAGTCCCCCATTGAGCATGTTTGGGACTGGATGATGCGTCGTCTCACGCGGTCTGCACGTCCAGCACGAACGCTGGTCCAACTGAGGCGCCAGGTGGAAATGGCATGGCAAGCCGTTCCACAGGACTACATCCAGCATCTCTACGATCGTCTCCATGGGAGAATAGCAGCCCGCATTGCTGCGAAAGGTGGATATACACTGTACTAGTGCCGACATTGTGCATGCTCTGTTGCCTGTGTCTATGTGCCTGTGGTTCTGTCAGTGTGATCATGTGATGTATCTGACCCCAGGAATGTGTCAATAAAGTTTCCCCTTCCTGGGACAATGAATTCACGGTGTTCTTATTTCAATTTCCAGGAGTGTATATCGCATAACAGGCACTTTTAGCTGCCTTATTAAATAAGTGTATTTCTGCAATTTCTTTAATCTCTTTTGGTGATTTATTGTACAGTTTTATTCCTTGGTAGAAAATGCTGTTTTGAGTTTTATGTTTATTTTTTCTTGGTAAATGTAAGTTGAGTCTATGTCTTGTTGCATGGTCATGGACAGAGGTGTTTGTGCAGTAATTATCAATCTTATTTTTGATGTGTATAACTGACTGGTAAATGTCTTCACATGGAGCAGTTAAAATCCCCAGTGTTTGAACAGATCTTTACAATGACCTTAACTAGTATTTTTGGTTATTATTCTTATACTGTGATACTGTGTGCAGCATCTTTTCTGGAGTTTGAAAATTGTGATCATATTTTGTGCATTTGTTCCCCAAAAAAGAATGCCAAAGCTAACAATTGAGTGCACATATAAATAATATGTAACTAAGAAAACTGCATGTTACACCCTGATGATAGGATTCTAAGGGCATTCGCTCTGATTGTAGGATTGGGAAAAGAGTGGACAGTCCTGGGACCCACATGGTGTGGCTCTCCAATCCACTGGCTAGTGTCAGGACACTGATTTGTGGATTTCTGGTGAGGGGGTTTCCTAAAGGGAGTATTTTCACTGGTGAATGACAGAGGAGAAAGTTACTTCTTTTGCTGGGTGGGAGGAGTGTTTCCCAAAATTAACTGTGCTGCAAGAACCTTGAGAAGGGAGAGCCTATCTCCCCTATGGTCAAGTTTATCTGTGTGCTACCGGATATCTTCATGTCTATGTAATAAATACTCTTGTAACTACTGACAACTTGGTCACAGTAGTGACAAGGGTCAATATCATCACTGAGATTGAACTGAGGCAATCATACTTTTCCAGGGCTTCTAAATATGAGAGCATCTGTGAGCTTTAGTTCTTCACTTTTGTGTTTGTTGACTAAGTTACCACAATTCTGCAACTGAGGAGGGTAGTCCTTCCCACAACTGACGCAGACGGGGTAGTGATCGCGCAATAAATTTTCATAATGCGGATGACCACAATCTGCACAAATAGGATCACATGTACACTGGGAAGACATCAGCCCCAAGTGCCACCCTTTAAAAATGTCGAATGTGGGATGGGAATCCAGCTTCACTTTGCATCAGTAACACAATTTTTTTTTTTTTTTTTTACCTTTCCTGAAGGTGAATCCCTCTCAAAAGACAGGAAAATGTGCTGGTATTTGCTTTGTTTTGGTGGGCCTCAATGTGCACGATAAACAAAGTGAAACCCTCATCTCTCCAATTGTTCATGCAGTCCTTCATCTGTATGAAGGGTTAGTTCTCACTGAAAAATTAATTCTTGTACCATTTTGATGTTCTTATGTAGTGTGATGGTAACATGTACATAACCAACTTGTTTACAAGAAAAGAATGCCTGGGAATGGGTAGCATTTACCATCTTAATTAAGATTTAATCACACAGCAGTTTGCAAAGGGAACAGAGTTTGGCAGTAACTTTTTCAATTATCTCCACAAAAAAAACACTGATTTAATGGAGAGAAAGTATAATCCATCTGTTCAGATGCAAACCGGAAACATAGGGGAATAACTGTTGACAAGTCACTAGGTTATGTTTTCCTCCCATGGTGTAGCCCAGGAGAAAAAGTTTCTAGGGTCACAATAATAAGCACTAAATTGCAATCTGTTCAAAACGTCTGCAGAGGATTCATGGCCACCAGCTGACAACTTTGGTCATTACATGACACAAGACGTTCACCACAGTTCCACAAATACCCTGAACGAAGGCTCTCACAATGCATGCCACCATGTCAGAGCAATGGCCACCTGGCACAATGGTCAGTGCCCAAAGTCTCAATACCCCAAAATGCCAGGCATCTACTACTTTGTGTAAGTGGGAGGTGAAGGCTTGGGTATCAGTAGTGTGATCCATGTGTGGTCAGGAGGGCTACCACCATACAGATACTTGATGAGACTCCCCCCCCCCCCTCCCATCCGGACTAGCTATGTTGCTGGATGGTGGGTGACCTATCCCATGTGACACCATGGCTAGGTTAGCAGAAGAGTTTCTGTGTTAGAGTATAAGTCAGAGAAAATATATAGTCAGAGTAAAACTTCACCACAGGTAATGAAAAGGTCCTGCAATGGTTTGTGGGTCCATGCTCATCACACATATACACATAAAAGAGTTGTGAGCTACCTAGGTGCAAGACTCTTATGTGTGGTATGGTTCATTTATAAAGAATACTTTTAAAGCAGTCTGTCTGAATGAGGTATTTAGTCCCTCACACCTGTAATCAAAGAAATTATACCATTTTTGACCATGCTCTCCCTTACATTTTCAGCTGTCAGTTCATCTGATGTATCTTTTCCCCTCCTGTTACAGTTTTTTCTTGTTTATTTCTGTCTCCCAATAGCAGCAATGTGCACAGCTTCAATGTGAGCGACAACCAATGTCAGTAGAAATTCAGTGCTCCCCTGACTGCTCTGTTCATCCAAGATTAGCCCACATTTGTGTGAGAGTTGTGATACCTAGCTTATCCCAGTCACTTCTGATACTATCTCAGCTTGAAGGCCACAAGTCTTTGCCTGTTGTTCTTGAACCTTATGTCTTTTAAAAAGAAACCTACATATCCCTGTGAAGAGTCTCACTAGAAATCACTTCTCCTATCCCACTGCAGTTGTATCAGTACAAGGCAATTCAGAGTCACCACCCACACACCAATACCAAACTATTAACTAAATTAAATTATGTGTGTACATAATGGGTCTGTTACAGCTGTGTTGACAACTGCTGACACACAAAGAGAAGTGTGGCCAACTTGTCACACTGTAATCAAACCTGCTTTAATTTCTGTAGATAAATAGGAAGTACTACAACACTTAGTCTTTTAAATGAAATGGGAGTGCCAAAGATATACCCAGACAACCTTCATCCCACATTTATTGTAAATTAATTTATATCAGAGTCTGTGTTTTCCCACCTTATGAACTTTTCAGTTTTAATGAATTATACTATATGAAAAGGGATACTTCTGTAATATGAACATGAAGTGGCATTCATACACTTGTTCACTTCATAATATATTAAAAACAAAGATTCCAAGACTTACCAAACGGGAAAGCGCTGGTAGATAGGCACAATAAAAAAACACACAAACACACACACAAAATTTCAAGCTTTCGCAACCAACGGTTGCTTCATCAGGAAAGAGGGAAGGAGAGGGAAAGACGAAAGGATGTGGGTTTTAAGGGAGAGGGTAAGGAGTCATTCCAATCCCAGGAGCGGAAAGACTTACCTTAGGAGGAAAAAAGGACAGGTACACACTCACGCACACACACCCATATCCAACCGCACATACACAGACACAAGCAGACATTTGTAAAGGCCACTTCATAATGTGGATGAAATTAATGGTTAAACTCCAATTAATACCTTAACTACAGAGCAGCACAAAATGACAGTGTCTCATCTGCAACCAAAACTACTTGTTCCATTCTATTAATTAGTATACTTAATGTCAGAAGTGCTTCAATTTTTTTTTGCATACGATAGGCACATGTAGCTGATGCAGCCACAATACCACAAAATCACGTCCTTGAAGACTATGTTTTCAATAAACAATAAAGTAACTAACTCTTTGTAAGAGATAAGAAGGAAAATTCTTACTATCAAGTTGTTCAAGTGATCGGACTGTGGAGAAAACAATTTATGATGAAGAGAAAGATACAGAAAGGTAATGTTACAAATGAAGTTTTGGAATATCAACTTTGCAAAAATAAAAGTAAGAGGCCACACTGGATCACTAAAACTAAATACTAGTGCAAAGGTCATAAACAAGAATAATTATATAGTAAATTTTTCTGAATTTATCACGAAAAGTAATAAGGTAAAACCACTCAGATACCATGAGATAGATCATAACAATGGTTCACAATAATATCTGATGGGTTAATCAGTAAATGAAATGACTAGCAATCTATGATGATATACAGTAATGAAATAATACTCTGTGAGACAATGCTAATTATTTACGGTACTGTAAAGTTGTTGCATATGAGTTGCATTAGACACTGCAAGTAGTTTTATAGAGCTATACCCAGCAAAAGAAGTAACTTTCTCCTCTGCCATCACCAGTGAAAATACTCCGTTTAGGAAACCCTCTTGCCAGAAATCCACAAATCAGTGTCCCAACACTGGTCAGTGGATTGGAGAGCCACACCATTTGGCTCCCACGGCTGTCCACTCTTTTCCAATCCTACACCCAGAACAAATAAACCCTCTCAAGGATCTCAATGGCCAAAAGTTGTGTAAGAGACAAAAGAGAAATATCAGGAGAAACATACTTCGGTGATCCTAGAGGCATTGGATACCCCATTTCTGTCAACCTTAGGATCTCTTCTCACAGTCTTGTTGCATCACTGCAATGGTTGATATGTGACAATCTTTGTGACAGTAAGCACTTTACGAAGGTCCTCTCACTCCCTCATCACCACGTGATGGACTGATTAACCTGTTGAGCTCTTCAGAGGGTCAAATAGTATTTGTGTACCTCTTCTGTTACCTTCACCTTCTCTCTGTCAGTTTGCATTGATGACAGGGTGTCGAACGTCCCTGGTGTGGGTGAGATCACCTACACCACAGGAACTGCTGTTCCACATTATACAGCCCCCCCCCCCCCCCTGCCACTGAATGGTGTCATTATAGACCCCAAAGACGTTGCAACAGCTTTTCAGGATCATTGAAGGGCCTTTAAATGTCTCAAGTGACATTCTTCACTGACCACCTTCTTTACTTGCAAACGGCTCTTCATCTGTGGCTCACTATACAAGTAAACAAAGTGAGGAAGAATGCTGGAGCCCTACGTTTTCTCATTGGGAACATATGCCTCTTAATACTAGGTGTGAGTCAAGCATCATAGTCTCCAGGGCTGTCAAATATCAACACGTGTTCCCAGTCTTTTTCTTTATGGTGTTACTTGTTCCAATGCTTTGGTCCTTGTTGAAAACCTTGTGACCTACTTTCCAACAGCATCTGTGACCTCTTCTTATGTGGGTACCTTGTGAATGCTTACATTGGATATCTTTCTGTCTTACACTATCTGTCATGCTGGTTATCTAATGAACCTTATACTGTCTGGGAAGTGCTTCAGGCTCTTGACTCATCATACAGCCCCAGGCACTGATCTGATTCATAATCAGACAATTTTTTTATTTAATCATGTCAGAAACTCACTCTATAGCTTACAAGTTATATGAAATGTTCCAAACCGTGGCACTATAAGCATTACAATTACAATTTAATGTTTTGTGACCAGCATGTAGCAACCTCCCATGCATCCTTGGTGACATCGATGGAATTTTGTGGCATGCATGACATTGGGAATAGGCTGCAGACAAGATGATGACTCATGTGTTCTGCACCACATTCACATGCTGTGGAGTTGCATGCAAATCCTCACTTTTTCAAGTTGGACTTCATTCTTCCAACTCCAGAATGCAGCCTGTTTAGGGTCTTCCATATTGACCAGCTTTCTTCATGACCTGATGGGAGGTGTTCAGTTGGGATCATCCACCCTGCAAGGTGGCTGGTTCTGGAATGCCATGAGTTGATCCTGAAGTTCGAAGGTAGTTCAGTGAGGCTTTCAGTTGAATGGAGAAAGCTTTTCCTTGACTTGAGCCTTGGTACTGCTGGCTGATACCCGTGTAGTGTGTGGGTCTTCACGTTCAGTGGCTTAGATGTTTCCAGTCTGTATGCACATTCACGATGGGTACCTGGAGGTGGGATGCCTGCTAGACCATAAACTTTATCAAGTGCTGTAGATTTCAACATCCTGTACTGAGTCTGCAGGTTTCATTCAAGGTGATATATACTTCCAGCATGAGATTTTCACTCTGCAGCGGAGTGTGCGCTGATATGAAACTTCCTGGCAGATTAAAACTGTGTGCCCGACCAAGACTCGAACTCGGCACCTTTGCCTTTCGCGGGCAAGTGCTCTACCAACTGAGCTACCGAAGCACGACTCACGCCCGGTACTCACAGCTTTACTTCTGCCAGTACCTCGTCTCCTACCTTCCAAACTTTACAGAAGCTCTCCTGCAAATCTCATTCTGGGAACATCCCCCAGGCTGTGGCTAGGCCATGTCTCCGCAATATCCTTTCTTTCAGGAGTGCTAGTTCTGCCAGGTTCGCAGGAGAGCTTCTGTAAAGTTTGGAAGGTAGGAGACGAGGTACTGGCAGAAGTAAAGCCGTGAGTACCGTGCGTGAGTCGTGCTTCGGTAGCTCAGTTGGTAGAGCACTTGCCCGCGAAAGGCAAAGGTCCCGAGTTCGAGTCTCGGTCGGGCACATAGTTTTAATCTGCCAGGAAGTTTCATATCAGCGCGCACTCTGCTGCAGAGTGAAAATCTGCTGGCCGGTGTGGCCGTGCGGTTCTAGGCGCGTCAGTCTGGAGCCGTGTGACCGCTACGGTCGCAGGTTCGAATCCTGCCTCGGGCATGGATGTGTGTGATGTCCTTAGGTTAGTTAGGTTTAAGTAGTTCTAAGTTCTAGGGGACTGATGACCACAGATGTTTAGCCCCATAGTGTTCAGAGCCATTTAGAGTGAAAATCTCATTCTGGAAACATCCCCCAGGCTGTGGCTAAGCCATGTCTCCACAATATCCTTTTTTTCAGGAATGCTAGTTCTGCAAGGTTTGCAGGAGAACTTCTGTAAAGTTTGGAACGTAGGAGACAAGGTACTGGCAGAAGTAAAGCTGTGAGTACTGGGTGTGAGTCGTGCTTCGGTAGCTCAGTTGGTAGAGCACTTGCCCACGAAAGGCAAAGGTCCCGAGTTCGAGTCTCAGTCGGGCACACAGTTTTAATCTTCCAGGAAGTTTGATATATACTTGTTTAGCATGACTAGATCTGCACCAGACAGGGCAAGCATATTTTGCAGCTGAATAACAAAGAGCTACAGCAGAAGTTCTTAAGATGCAAGGATGCATCCCCCAGGTTGTACCCAATAATTTCCGGAAAATGTTGTTCCTTGCAGAGACAAATGTTCAAATGCATGTGAACTCCTAAGGGACCAAACTGCTGAGGTCATGAGTCCCTATATTTGCTCATTACTGACACTAAAGTAATGCTAAGGACAACACTCACACCCATACCCGAGGGAGGACTCAAACCTCTGGCGGGAGGGACCGCACTATTAGTGACATGGTGCCTCTAACCGCGCGGCCACTCCATGTGGCCTTTGCAGATACCTTCCGTTTGGTGTTCAGGCAATGTATTCTGTAGGTAAGTGCTTGATTAAGAGTTACTCCAGGATATTTGGGGGTGAAGCAGTGTTCTAATTACTTACCTTCCCAGAACACCTGCAATTTCCTTGGTGCATGTCTATTTCTAAGATGGAATGCACAAATCTGTGTTTTTGCTGGATTTGGCTTCAGCTGGTTGTCTTGGTAATAGCCACTTAGAATTTCTAGAGCATGGGAGAGCTTCTCTTCAATATGTTCAAAAGATGCTCCTTGGACTGCTAGAGCAACATCATCAGACAATTCACCATGTGGATGACACTCAAAAATCCTGTCTACTCCTGGACTTCAACTGTATTTGGCTAGAAAGTGTTCTCCCTTCACAGTGCAAGTCCCTTCACAGTGGGAAGACACTTCACAGTGCAAGTCCTTTTATAGTAGGAAGATACTATCATCATCCCAATCCTTAAACCAGATGAAACCCCAAGTCTGTTGACAACTAGTGTCTGATTAACCTTACCAACAGGCTCAGAAACTGTTTGAGAGGATGGTAACCTGGCAAATATGATGGGATCTCAAATCACAGAGCCTTTTGTTGCCTGTCAGTGTGGGTTTATGGACAGGATACACAACTGACCATCTGGTTGGTTTCAAAACAGCAATCTGGCAGGCATTTTTCTAAATGCCAACCACTTATTGCATGAGGCATATGACACTGCTTGGCACCATCACGTTTTACTTACCTTCCATGAGATGAACTTTTGTGGGTCCTTATTCATCTTATCCCATCATCTGAAACTGTCCAAATTCTTCTTGGTTTTTCAACTGGATTTGATACAGAGCAGGTAGCTATTTTTTATGTCACTAATTCCTAGACGCTGCCAGACCTATTTATTTGGCTGACTGCCATCAGAAGTGAATGCAGTAATTCTTGTTCTGTCTTGAATCAATTTCTGTGAGATGAAGTCATCAGTACTTGCATTGCAAGTAGCATACACAGCAACAGGTTGGATCCAGTTATGCAGTAGAGCTACAAACATAAACAGCAGAACATGATTTACATGTTTATTCATAGGAGTCTTCTGGAGTATATTCCCCTATATTGATGAACCCATCAACACTGAACAAAGTGCTATTAAAATGCACTTCTTCTTGGAGCTTAACTTCATCAAAAATCAGCACACCTATGTGTTTCTTTTCATCTCATCCTTCCTGAGAATAATTCTTAATTGTTTTGGTAGCAGGCATATTGATTCCATATGAGCATCTGAGACCCATTACTAAATTTCGCAGATGGTGTTTTGGAAGGAAGTGGCAACAATCCTTGCTTCAAATAATGTCTATATCCTTTGGGTGACTTAGTTTTTAAGAGCATGCTGTCCAGAAGAAACTCTGTTATCATCCACATTCTCTTATTGTTTTCCAACAGGCTTTTCTTTATTTTGTGTCTACTATGATTTTCTGTTTCTTGCTTAGTTTAGAATGATCTAAGAGATGTGACTGAATTGTCATATGCTTTTTGTCTGAGGGGTGCTTCAGCAGAAGATTTATTTCAGCATTCGCTATTCATAATTTAATATATAATCACACAACTTCCAGTTTCTTACACTTAAATGTTCTTTTTAATGATATTACTGCTGTTTCTGGAACTGTTTGGTTCTGCAAACTTCCCTTGACAGAAGAAACACTGAGATCATAACTTCTTATTCAACGTTTTTCCTTTGCCACATCTTCTTTCTTGTGAGTGTTTTACTGGTGATTTTCTTTTGTGGAATACTTCCGATAGATATTTTGGTATATTGGGAAATAAATGAGGAACAGCTCCTCATTTTAGAGACCACTTTTGTCTTGGAATTTTAACTTGTTTACTATTGATGACAAACAAGTCTGCTTTTGTGAGAAGTTCCTAACTGAAATGTGAATCACACACAAAACAACTGTGAGTCAGATCTCTAACTTTCCGAATTATTGCTGTTGCTCATTTGGAAAACTCTGCTACATTTTTTGAAGGTCTAAAACATGCTTACCCTTACTTTCTCTGTTGCCTGATCTGCACACTAGAACAATGCACATAGGCATTTTTCATTCTTCTTCTTCTTCTTCTTCTTCTTCAAAAATGAATAACTAAGACTCTTAACACCACTTTGCCACTGTATCCTTCAACTCTGTGATGTGCACTCACAACATTTCAAACAAACTTGCAAAATAAGCGTAGACACTACTGACACACACCTTCCAATATGGCAAAATCATGTCAACTGAAGTGACAGTTCTGCTTGTAGTTTACGGGCTTGCCATCTGCCCTACACTACATGTGTTAACACACCGGGTGGCAGCACACTTTCTCTTCTGCTTGCTATGATCTAATGTTTTTATGGCAGTTGTGACAGCCATTAATAATAGAGCCCTACATTGTGTCAAATGGACCACCCTCAACTGCAGTTTAATTTGTAGTAACTCAGTGAGCAGTCTCCAGGCTGTTGATTGATGATACTTTTGTCACCGTATGATGTGTGCTATTCACAACATTCTCTATTAGACCTTAATCCATCCTCCCATGGGACAAGGCAGCTAACATTGACGTGGATGTGGACAGGACATGTGACCTCAGCACACGGGATGACCTGGTTAACATGGTTTGTGCTCTCAGCACTCTTGTGCACCCATTATTACCTTTATTTGATTCACAATGCACATCGTTACCTTAAAAGAATAGAGGCACATAAAATAGCTGTGTCAACTGTGTTAGGGATTGTCTAAGAAAAGTTGAGAAAATCATAATGAAGGTTCTGGACTGATCAGTGGCTTGAATGTTGAATTGCTGGCACTGGAACAATACGTAATGCTGTCCAACAATCTGAGATATTGTTATTTGTTAACTTAATTGGATTTCCATCCCATTTTCAGTTTTAAATTTAATACACTTATGGTATAGTGTCTAATGTCAGTATTCTCATGTTGCATTGACTACCAGCACTCTGAAATAACATACCTTATTGCACAGCTTTCAAGTTCAAGACTTGTTTTGTAATTTCATGTGAATGGAAGACAAGATTTTATCAAATTTGCATACCATCACTGAAAAAAATATTTACCAACAAGATAAAAACATAAGCCAGTCCATAAACCCATATTTTACAAGATGTTTCATAACAGTAAAAACTTCTAGTGTTTAACTTGTTTTACTTTCTGGCATGCTCTGGCTGGCTTGTCAAGGTTTCTGGCCACTGGGGAAACAGTCTAGTTTTTGGCCTTTGCAACAAGAATTGCCTCAGATACATTGTTTATAATAAATAACATCAACTTTTGAGATAGTATTTCTACTTTAATTATTTAGGAAAGAAAGGAATAGAAGCAAGTGGATGTGAACCTGCTACCTTTCTTTTCACAGCTCATAGCCCACGGTGCTTTCAGCTGTGTGCAGCGGGTCGATTTGCATGTAATATTTCTGCACTGTGTCTGTCAGTTGGCCTGACTTTGTCATTTGTTAATAACAATATGTTAACAAGTCTGATGTTATGCGTTGATCGATTCAGTTCTTTCAACACTCTTAGGAGCTTACTAGTCTTCACTCTAGCTAATAATGTTATTCTGTGACCCCCCTCTCCCCAGGGGTTCACAGTTCTTTTGTGATTTCATGCATGGTGCTCCCAGGGCCCATTCTTCCTTCCTGGGCTGCATTTCCTTCACCATGCTGCTCCTCTCTGCTCCCTCCTTCCCCTCTCTTGGCGTATTTATTTATGTTGACTTGGCTATTCACCTGTTTCCCTGCATTCCTTGTGATTTTGTTCCTCTTGCCTGTTCTCTTTCAACCTTTTTGGCCTTTTTGGTCCACCCTTGGTGTTTGACCTCCACTTCTAAATTTTCTGTCTTTAGTGTGAGCCATTTGGGGAAGATCTCCCTCTGTAGTGTCTATGATGTGGATTCTTCTCCGTTCCTGCCTTCCACTCTTCTTCTCCACCATAACCCCCACTGCCCCATTAGGTCACCAGCATGTGTAGCCAGTCCATGTGGTGTGGCTGTTATGTACTCATCTGGCCTAGGCCCCTGACAATACAAGAATCACACTACTGATGCATGAGTTGCTTGTCATCCTGGAACATCAGAACTCCCACCGACAGCTGTCCTGGCAGGTAGCCTTTGCTGTGGCTGGGTGGTGCCCATGGGGAGAGCCCCTGATCAGAGCGGGTGGTGTCAGGTGGATGCTTGGTGTACGAAGCATATCAAGCTGCAGAAATCTGGCCGTTCTCGAAAGACCATCACATTTAGTGGTAGGGGATCCTTGAATGGTGCTTCATATGATCCTGCAGCTTTCCCTTCCCTGGCTGTACTTTGGGAGGAGGGCCAGGCTCACAGTCTTTGGATGAAACACTTTCCCCACTGCCTGGTCTGTATTAGGATTCACATTCGCCACCATAAAGCCATTGTTTTTTGTGAAGAATATAGAGGAGAAGTTTGGCAAAGTAGAGTCTCACAGTAATAAGCAGTCAGGCTCCCTGTTGATCAAAGCTTCTTATGATGCCCAATTTGCAGCTCTTTGTGCTTGTGGTTGCCTAAGTCATTTCCCAGTGTCTATTATCTGTCACCAGTCTCTGCATATGATCCAGGAAGTGACTATAGGGATCTCATCCTGCAAACTTATGAGTAGCTCTGGGCTAACCTGGAGCAACACAGTGTTCATTTTGTTTGACATGTGGAGAAGTGTCGTAAAGACAACTGCATCTTTATTGGCACCTTTATTAGGCTTTCTGGGGGATACCCTCCCAGAGAAAATTAAGGTTGTGTGTTGCCCCTGTGATGTGGAACTGTACGTCCTGCCACCCATGAGGAGCTTTCAGTGTGGTGACTGTAGCCACCTACTCCATGAGGGAAGACCCTTTGTTCCTCCACCTGTGTTGTAAATTGTCATGACTGCCACTCTCCATGCTCACCAGGTTGCCCAGTTTACAAGAAAGAAAGAAAATCAAAGAGGGTAAGTCCCTGGATTGTCTGTCTTATTCTGAGGCTCGCCAAAAATATGGCCAACTCCAGCCAGTGTTGATTTCTTCCACTTTTGCCTCTGATACATCCTTTCCCCCTCCTGCCACTTCCTTACCCAGCTTCTACCCCCCTCTCACCTCCACCTCCCCTGCAGTTCCCATGCCCTCTCCTCTGGTTGCCGTTCCCATGCCCTCTCCTCTGGTTGCCGTTCACCCTCCCTGGATGAATAAGTGCCCTGTTCTTTGGCATGTGCCAGTGATGCCCCCCTCACCCCCTCCCTTGGGACCCACCCCTGTGTCTCTCCAGCCGTAGGCCTGCTACCACAACTCAGCAATGGGGTGCACCGTTTGTACACCCCAAGGTCACCTGCTCTCTTTCAGTTCCAGACCTTGTGGGAGCCTGCTATCCATCTGTGGCCTGCCTTCCTCAACCTCCAAGAGGAGGAGGAGGAGGAGGAGAAGAAGAAGAAGAAGAAGAAGAAGAAGACGAAGACGCCTCCCCTTCCCGGTGCCCCATGAGGTGCCATCTCCCCATTTGCAACTTGAGTCTGATATATATGGATGTCACCCTGCTCTCGTAGGTGATGACGACTGACCTGGTGACGTGACCTCCCCTCAGCTTCTTTGTGTCTAATCTGGTCTCTAACCACACAATAAACAAGTGTAACTGCTAAGGATATTACTGTCACCTACCAGAAATACAGCTTTTTTCCTCTTACTTTGCATTGTATCTTTTCCTATCAAGAAACGCACTTTCTTGATGACTACTCTCCAACTTTTCATGGGTATTGGGCATTCTGTCAAAACCATGCTGACCATGGGATAGCATCTAGAGAGGTCTGCATTTTGGTTCACACCGATGTCATTAGTGACTGGATCCCCATTTGTACTAACGAAGAAGCAATAGTGGCATGAGTGCAAATGACCCCAGCAATCACCATTTGCAGTGTCTACATCCCTCCAGATACACCACTTCCTTTTGTTGACTGCCTCCCTTGATACAGCAACTCCCACCTCCTTATCTCCTCCTCGGGGATTTCAGTACATGCCACACCGTTTGACGGAGTGGCATTTCAATGGGTAGAGATCTTCTGATTGAATAACATGTTACAGACTTTGATTTTTGTCCTCATTGACAGTTCCCCTACCCACTTCAGTGCCACTCATGGCACCTTTTCTGCTGTTGATCCCACGATCTCCTCCGCTGCTCTGATTGCTTCCCTACATTGGTCACGCCATGATGGTCTTTGTGGCAGTGATCACTTTCTGATGATTGTATCATTCCTCTGCTGCTGCCCGGCAGACAGGCCCCCATGCTGGGCATTCCACAGAGCCAATTGGCCTTTATATATATGTCTGCAATGCACTTTGACACCTCTATGTTGGATTGCAGTGATGGGGTTGTGTGAGACATTTCTGCAACTATTCTTCATGACACTGGCACTTCTATCCCCCTACCTACAGGTCCCTGTCATTCACTGATACCATCATGGATCAAGGAGGTAGCAAGTATCTATCGAGGATGGCCAATAGGCCCTGTAACAATTTAAATGTCACTGCTCACAGATCAACCTTATTGCTTTGAAACGTCTCCATGCTAAGGCTTGCTACCTTTTTAAGCAAAGTAAGAAGAAAAATGCTTGGAGCACTATGTTTTCTCCCTCAATCCTTGCAGGACATTTCACAACACACTTTGCAATACCATCATCATCCTGTTCATATCCTGCTATGTTTCTCCGGCAGAAATACCAAGCTGAAGAAACCCCCCTCGGTTTCAACCCTCACCAAGCTGAATTCTACAATGAAGCCTTCACTGAATGGGTTCTTGCAGGCTCTTACCGCTACACATGTCACAGCCCAGGCCCAGATGCCATCCACAACCAGATGATCCAACACTTGGGTGTTACGCAGAGACATCATTTACTCAGGGTCAACATTTACTCAGGGTCTTAATCGCATTTGGCTTACTGGTGCCTTCCTCTTGCAATGGCAAGACACCATAGTTATCCGCATTCTTAAGCCCGGGAAGAACCAAACATCTCTTGACAACTACTGCCCGATTATGCAGACCAATATACTTTTTAATCTGTTTGAGAGGTTGGTTAGCTTCAAATTATGTTGGATACTTGAATCTCGGGGCCTTTTATCACTGTATCTGTGTGACTTCTGGGAAGGATGGTCAACAACTGACCATTCACTCAGATTGGGAGCAGCAATCTAACAGGCTTGTACTAACAGCCAACTCACTGTCACAGTACCTACATAAGGCATACAACACGGCTTTGTGCCATAACATTTTAGTTACACTCCATAACAGGGGCTTTCATGGCCCATTCCAGTATTTATTTGCGAGTTTTTATCCCACTGGCTCTTCAGTGTTTGAGTTGACATTCACCCCTCGGATTCAGAAGAATGATATCTCACAGGGTTGTATTTTAAGTGTCACACTCTTCCTCATTGCCAGCAATGTGCTATTAACCTTTGTTGGCCATCAGGTTACCCTGGCATTATAATCGACAATTTTTGCAGCTCCCACTTGGTAGCACCTGCTGAATGCCTGCTCCAAGGCACCATCTGACGGGCCTCTGCGTGGGCCCTCTCCCATGGCTTCCAGTTTCCTCTTTCCAAAATGCAGGTTATGCGTTTTTGCTGTCAACCCACAGTGCACCCTGATCCAGAACTTTATTTAGGGAACCAGCTCCTAGATGTTGGAGCACAGTCTCAATTCTTGGGCCTTACTTTTGATAAAAAGCTGACATGGCTGCCCTATATTCACCACCTGAAGATTACCTGTGTGCGGAAGTTTAATGTGCTCTGTCTTGTGGTGGACACATTGTGGGTTGCAGTTTGTGCTACTCTTTTCCATCTTTACCGTGCTTTGGGTTTGTCCAGACTAGACAATGCTTGTGTGGTTTATGGCTCAGCAGCTCCTTCCACTTTGAAACTACATGATCCTGTTGTTCATCATTATATGGTGTGCCTTTCATATTAGTCTCATCAACAGTCTCTTGTCACTATTTTGACAGTTCCCTGGCCATCCTATATACCCCATCATGTTTGCAAATGAGGGATGTCTCCTAAGATACCCAAACTCAGGTGGGACTGCTGGTTGCAATGTGTCTCACTTCCCGCTCCCCCTGCTGGTCTGGGGGTTAGAATAGGCCCAAGGTATTCCTGCCTGTCATAAGAGCCGACTAAAAGAAGTCTCACACTTTTCGGCCCTATGAGTTCAGATCCCATTCTATGGTTTGACCTGTCACTTTCAAAATTCTATGAAAATGTGGGCCATATGGGGCAGGACACCTTGTGTGGTGCACGACTTATCCATAATGCCCTTAGATTCGATCTCCTGAATCTCTTGTCATGGCTTTGCATCTCCACCTGCAATTCAGCTATTTCGGCAAGGACACTTTCTGGGGTATGTCATCTTCTTCCATTGCCTCCTGTCCTCTTTTGCCCCCATGACAATATTGGATTTCTCTGCGCTCAGTATCCAGCATGGTAGCCAGTCCATTGTGGTTGGGTCATCATGTATCCATTTGGTGGTAGCCCCCTGACAACCTAGGGATCACACTGCTGGTGAATGAGTTGGAAACTCCCCATGTATGCCAAGGAGTAGATACCTGTCTTCCTGGGGCATCAGGACTCCCAGCAATGGCCATCATGCCAGTTGGCCTTTGCTGTGGCTGGATGACTCTCACAGGGGATCAGAGTGGGTGGCATCAGGGCGAATGACCTGCAATGAAGCGGACTAAGTCATCTCTTGCTGGTGACCGTATGTCACCAGCGGTCTCTAAGAAGGATAAGATCGAACACAATGCTACACCATGGAAGGAACATATGGCTACAGAACAGAGAGCCATATTAGCTTCGGTTTTTAGTCTGTAGCAGAACTTTCTACCTACGAAGCCTCAGTTTTTCATTGAACACGTTGAGGATAAGTTTGGAGAAGTGACAGCGTTGTTCAAGATGTAAAACAGTGCAGTCTTGTTTCAGACAGCATCCCCAGCCCAATCCCGGGCGTTACTCACTTGTGAGTGATATTCCTGTTTCTGTCACTCCCCATAAAACTCTCAACATGGTCCAGGGGATCAGTTTTCATCACGGTCTCCTCTTGCAGTCTGATGATGAGCTCTGTAACAGCGAGGTGTTCATTTCATCCTGCGTGTTGACATAGGACCCAAAGACAGGGTTGCCACCTGTGCCTTCATCTTGGACTTTGATGATGATTCATTGCCTGCAAAGGTCAAGTTGATGGTTTACTGCTCTGATGTTAAACTGTACGTCCCTCTTCCTATGTGGTGCTTCAAGAGCTGGAAGTTCAGGCACATGTCTTCCCGCTGCAATTCCAGTGCCACATGTTGAGACTGTGGATATCCACTGCACCCAGATACTCCATGTGCGCACCTCTCACTTGCATCAACTGTGGATAGCGCCACTCCCGCTGCTCACCAGACTGCCCAGTACTCCAAAAGGAGCAGAGAATCATGGAGTACAAGACCCTGGACCAATTTACTTACACAGAGACTAAATGTAAACTTGAAAGATTACACCCCATTCAGTTGACGTTAACATATGCTGCAGCTATGTCACAATCACCATCCCAAGTGCCAATGGTTCCTCACTCTGTGCCACGAACAGTGGGCCCTCTGGACCACCAGAATACATCTGCCCCCTTGGTGGTAGCGGGCAAATCTTCCTCCATTGCTCCCAAAGCACCTACTTTGGGAGAAAGTCATCCCCAAATGCAGGCGACTTTGGTCCCCTCCCCCCTGCCGGAGAAGCAACAGCCTCCTCTGGCTCCTCTCGTGCGGAAGGGGTCCCTTAGGGCCCTCTCTCCCAAGGTCTCCACTAATGCCATGGTAGACACTCGCCAGTGGCTCAAGGAGCCAAAAGCTGCTGGACAAAGAGGTTCACGGTCTTTCTCTGTGCCTGAAGCTGTTTGGAGAAATCTTCCCAGCAGGCCCCAAAGAGAAGCAAGGGAGCAATCAAACTAAGAAGTAGTCTGATAAGAAACAGGACCCTCTGGTGGCCTCAACACCACAACTTCCTATCAATTCTGCATCTGAGGATGCAGTGGAGATCTTAGCATCCCCTGCAGACCTGGATCTCACTGATGCCTCATCCAGCATAGAAATGGCAACAAATACTCAGTTAGTGGCAGCAGATGACCCTGAGGCTTAACCTGCCTCCTTGCGCGCTTCATGCCTTCCCAGCCTCACGATAATGTCATTGTCCAGAGGAATTGTGGCGGTTTTTTCCACCATCTGGCTGAGCTATGGCAACTCTTAAGCTATTTTCTGCATTGCCCTTAAGGAAATCTGGTTCCCAGAAATGCAGATCCCTGCCCTCCACAGCTATAGGGATATTACAAGAACTTTAGTGACTATAATAGAGTGTCAGGTGGAGTTCGTGTCTATGTCCTGAACTCAGTCTGTTGTGAAACTGTGCCCCTTCAAACACCTGTTGCAGCTGTGGCTGTCAGAATAAGTACGATGCAGGATGTAACTGTCTGCAGTGTGTATTGTCCTCCATATGGTGCAGTACCCCTGAATGCACTGGCTGCACTGATTGATCAGCTCCCTAAACCTTTCCTACTTTTCGGAGATTTTGACACTCATAAACCCTTGTGCGGTGACACTGTGCTTGTTTGCAAAGGCAGAGATGTCGAAAATTTACTGTCACAACTTGACCTCTGCCTCATCAATACAGGTGCCACCTGGAGACATCATATCCTTGGCCACATTATACGAGTGGGGTCTCCGAGGCCTGCTCCTGATTCTTATCCAAAGAATTTCCTGTCGCTTCCAATTTTCATATACAAGTTGGTGACTCCCATAGTTCCCCTTGTATCCAGGAGAATAGGGTCCCTGCAGGGCTGTGTATTGAGTTTATCTCTTCTTTTAGTGGCTATTAACGGTCTAGCAGCAGCTGCAGGGCCATCCGTCTCACCCACTCTGTATGCAAATGAATTTTGCATTTCGTACTGCTCCACCAGTACTGGTGTTGCTGAGTGGTGCCTACAGGGAGCCATCCGCAAGGCACAGTCATGGGGTCTAGCGCATGGCTTCCAGTTTTCAGCTGCAAAGTCATGTGTTATAGACTTCTGTCAGCGTCTTACTGTTCATCCTGAACCAGAACTTTACCTTACAGATGATTCCCTCACTGTAGTAGAGACATATCAATTCTTAGGATTGGTTTTTGATGCCTTATTAACTTGACTTCCTCACCTTCATCAGCTTAAGCGAATGTGCTGGCAGCACCTCAATGCCCTCTGCTACCTGAGCAACACCAATTAGGGTGCAGATCGCTCTACGCTGCTGCAGCTCTACAGAGCCCTTGTTCAATGCCACCTTGGCTATGGGAGTCTGGTTTATGGTTCAGCGGTGCCCTCAGCATTGCATTTACTCGCCCCAGTGCACCACTATGGCGTGTGACTAGCTACAGGAGCTTTTAGGGCGAGTTCAGTGACAAGCGTCATGGCGGAAGCTGGAGCCCCTCCATTGCAGATTAGGTGTGCACAACTGCTCGCCAGTTACATTGCACACATTATTCCTTCTATCTGAACTAGAGTCCTTGCCTTTACCACCTATACTCGAGGTCCATTCACGTACACCTCCATGGTGTACACCTAGGCTGCGGCTTTGTCTGGACCTTTCACATGGCCCCAAGGACTCAGTTCACCCCACAGCACTCTTGTGTCATTTCCTCTTAATTCTTGACATGTACTGAGGCCATGAAGTGATTTACGCCGACAGCTTGATGGCTGATGGTCACATCAGCTTCACGTATGTCCATGGAGAACATATTGAACAGCATTCCTTGCCTGATGGCTGCAGTGTTTTCACTGCAGAGCTGGTGGCTATATCTTGTGCTCTTGAGCACGTCCATTCATGTCCTGGGGAGTCGTTTCTTCTGTGTACTGACTCCTTGAGCAGCCTACAAGCTATCATCAACCAGTGCTACCAGCATCATCCTTTGGTAGTGACCATCCAGGAGTCCATCTGTGCCCTGGAATGGTCCGGTCATTCAATGGTGTTTGTGCAGACCCCAGAACATGTCGGAATCCCAGGCAATGAACTTGCTGACAGGCTGGCCAAACTGGCTACACCGAAACTGCTTATGGAGATTGGCATTCCAATAACTGACCTGCATTCGTTTTTATGCTACCAGGTTTTTCAGCTTTGAGAGACAGAATGGCATAGTCTCCGTATGCACAACAGATAGCATGCCAGTAAGGAGACTACTAATGTGTGGCAGTGCTCCATGCAGGCCTCTCGTGGTTCTCTACCGGGTCCACATTGGCCATGCTTGGATGACCTGCAGCTATCTCCTGCCCCATGAAGACCCGCCAGAGCGTCGATGCGGTGCCCAGTTGACAGTGGCCCAAATTCTGGTGCACTGCCCCACTTTGACTGCCCTGTGACGAAATCTTTGATTACCGGACTCGTTGCCACTAATTTTATCTGACAATGCCTCATCGGCTGATTTAATTTTACACTTGATCTAAGTTTTAGCACATGTCCTTTGTTCCTCTGTGTTCTACTTCCTAGTGCTTTTAGGCTGGAGGTTTTAATGTGCTGCACAGTGGCTGGCTTCTCCTTTTTATTCTTATGGTCAGCCAGCCATGGTAATCTGTTTTGTCGTTTTAATCTCTTCTACCTGTTTCTTGCATTTCTGTGGTTTTCTTCTCCCCTTTGTGCATTTAAGTGTTTGTTGCCCTTCTGTAGTTCTTGTGGATTTTCCTTTCTCTCCGTTTTGTGTTGTCAGTCTCACTTGTTTTATTCTCACCCTTGTGGCACTGTGTTATTCAGAACAAGGGACCGATGACCTAGCAGTTTGGTCCCTTGCCCCCCCCCCCCCCCCTCCTCTTTTAAGCCAACCTACCAACCAATCCTCTGTTGGGATCTCCACTCATTGGAAAATCTCCATCTCCATGAATTGGAAAGTGCCCTGTGTATTCTCCCCCCCCCCCCCCCCTTCCTCCTTCATGATGCCTGGAAAACCAGTTAGGATTGATCTATTTCAGGGCCCTAAGGCCTCTGTCACCCCTGTGATATTCTGGCATCTTATATGTTCCATCCTTGAAGAATTTCAGAGTGCTGCCATCCTCTATACTGATGGTTCTAAAATGATAAAAAAAGGTGGGATACACTTTTACGCCTCCTAATAGCGTGGAACACCATATGCTGCTGGGATCATGTAGTGTGTTCACAGCAGAGCTGCTAGCCATTAAGAGGGCCCTCCATTTCATTACTCAGGCTTCTCTTCATAGTACTTAAATATATGCTGACTCAGTGAGCAGCTTGCAGGCTACATCACCCTTTGGTCTCTGCTATCCATGAACTCCTCTCTGCCTTTGGCCCTGCCACCTGCTCCGTTGTCTTTCTCTGGGTCCCAAGTCTTGTTGGGCATCCCAGGAAATGAACTGGTAGACTGTCTGACTAGAGAGGCAGATACTTACCACCTATTCCCTTTCATGGTTTCAGGTGCGTATAAGAGGATACTCATCAACTCTCTCTTTGCCAAAAAGTGAAATGACATCCGGTGCACTGCTGCTCTAAGTAATACACTCTGCACAGTCAAGGAGACTACTGCTGTTTGGCATTCTTCCTTCTGCTCCTCTCAGAAGGAGTCCACTGTCTTATGCTGTCTATACATCAGTCATACTAGGCTCACCCACTGTTTTCTCTTGTGTAACAAGCCACCCCCACAATGTGTCTGTGGAGCCAGACTGACTGTATTCTATATATTGGTGAAATGTCTCCTTCTTTTGGCCCTTCATACTACGTTTAGTCTTCTAGATTCTTTGTCTTTAGTATTAGCTGGCGATTCACAGATGGTTGAACTGTTCCTCAGTTTCCTACCTAAAAGTGGATTTTATTTTCAGTTATAAGTTTTGCTTTCCTCCTGGATCAGGGGCAAGGTGGTTGTGGTTGGAGCCTCTCTTTGTGTTTTCTATGCAAAGACCACTCTCTTATACCTCTGTTTATCCAGTTTTTACATTTGGCCTACCCTTTTATGCTTTCCACTGCATTTGTTGTAAATTCATCCTTTTATAGTTTCACTCCTCTCACTGAATCCACCTACTTTTAACAGACACTGTATGTTAGGTAAATAACTTTTGAATCACGGTACTGACCACCTCACCATTTAGTAGTCACCATTTGCCCACATGCCCACATAAAAAGAGAGAGAGAGGGGGGGGGGGGGAGAGGTGGTTACCGTGTTCAGGCATTAACTTTGAGATGTTGGAAACAGTTCCACCTATACTTATTAGGTCAATATCACTGTTGCCTCTGCCAAATAAATGATTTATCCTAACAGATTCTTGTTTAATTGGACTAGCAGGCATTAATCGTGTAACAGTGATAAATAAATCTGCTCATAATTGCCAGCAATAATGTATTTTTCACAGTTCATCATATAGTTATTGTCATCTGTTGTTAAGGCAACCAGTGATATTAGCACACACAACTAATCATTCATAAGTGCAGCTGTGTAACTCATGTCTGTGAGCTAACATTACACCATTGTGAAATGTTATGGCACCTTTTCACTATTGAAAACTGTATATCACTTAAACAGCATGTACTAGCCTTTCTAAATTGATCACGGCTACTAATACTGCCTCCAACATCCAAAGTCATTTCACTAAAAATCAACCAACTCGAAGACAGCCTACTTCCCTTTTTCTCAGCCTCACTTAATTTATGATTTTGGTTCTGTTCAATGACATGATCTGGGTAGAATGTAACATGATGAGCATCTTGCACAAACACTCTTGTGACAAACAACTTCTCAATAAAGGTTTTACATTTTATTCATTTTCCATAATACATCTGTATCACCAATGTAATAACAGAAACTCAGGTTGCTCACATGTATGTGTGCTACTTAATTCTGTGAACACAACTAGGCAGTAACTGATACATGAATTAAGATCATACAAAGTCTTTCATCTTTTTTTCGTTCTACAACACAATATCTTTTTTTAATGATAATTAAAGTCCGCTATCCCAATGACATCTGACAGCATGGCATGGCTATAAGCTTTGCGCATATGATGACCAGCTTTTAACAACACCATACCCTGTTACAGCAAGTCTGCCACTGTTGCTCTGGCGTTTTCAAACCCAATGCACAGTACACACTATTTCTAACATCAAACTGTACATATCACGAATAAACTCATTTTTGATATTATGACTTGATACTGTTTTTCCTTTGATATGAATATTACGTATTTTGTATATGAAGAGTACTTACCACAAACTGTGTATCGAACCATGTCATTGAAGGAAGGTAGAGCTGGCTAGGGATGTGCTATATTCTCTCACGAATATCAGCACATGAGCTACAGTATCATCATAGCTACTGGATCACTGTTAATGACATACACAGATTAAGAACTGTACCTACAAATGTCATTAATTCATATTTAATATGGAAATTGTACCAAAAAGATGTGCTTTTGGTAGTCCGTCATTGTGCCATAGCATTGAAACGATACATTTTTATAGATTTCAAGTTATAACACTTAAAATATCAGCAACAGGAAGCCATAACCTATGAATATTGAGTTTCCTGCCATTGTATTATAACAAATGGTAACTAAAACAATATATTTTGAGGGGATCTTCTATTTGCTGGTGCTTCGAACTAACTTATATTCGTACCATGTACTCAATGAGAAATAAAACGCACCAAATATGATATTTAACGCCATTCAGTATGGCGGCTGCTTTTTTTCGGCTTGTGACATGTAGCAGTAACACATCTCATCAGCCACATTCCTGTCCTTGAGGCAAAAATCTAACACACCAGATTATTTATTTCATGATCTGCAGCGTAATGGTACATTGAATATCATGCTGTAACCTCAGCAGCTTCTCATCCACATTAATTTTTACTTCTCTTGAGAGAAAGATGGTGGTTGTAGTGCCTGCCCAGTTGCCTTTATCTGGGTCCAAAATCTTGAGAGCATCCCAGGGAATGCACTGATCAAACGAAAGGCTAGAGAAGTGATTATTGTCCAACATTTGCTTTGGTGATCACAGGGTGTGAATTTGTGGGTGCAAATATGACCTTTCCTTACTCATCATCTGCTGGGCTACTGCCCCCTCTAATAAATTTTACACTACCACTACTACTTCCATTCCTCCCAGAATGAGTTCTCCATCTTAATGTCAATTAGTCATTGATGGTGTCAAATTAATGGATAGTTTTATGTTACATAATGAGCCACCCCCACATCATGGTTGTTGAGCTGTACAAAAAGTAGTTCATGTCTGGGTGGGAGGCCCGCTCCTTTTGGCTTTCCATGTTAAGTGTGGTCTTCCAGATTTCTTGCCTCTAATCTTGACGAATGGCTCACAGACTGTTGAAGTCGTACTTCGTTTCCTCTTTGAAAGTGGATTTTATTCTCAAATAGAACAGTTTAAACTACTGTGAGGTCAAAGTGGTTGGCATTAGGACATCTTCCATTCCTTGCTGGGCCTGGAGAACCCTTGATCATACTCCATTGCCAGCTCCCTCAGTCATCCCTCTTTTGTTCTGTTTTCACTGATTTTAGGGAGCAAGGAATGTGTGTGTGTGTGTGTGTGTGTGTGTGTGTGTGTGTGTGTGTGTGTGTGTGTGTGTGTGTGTGTGTGTGTGTGCGTGTGTGTGTGTTTGTTTCTCCTATAGCTTGAGAAAGGAATTTCATTCCAAAAGCTAGCAAACAAACCTCTTGTTTGTGTATCTGTCAACAACGCAGCGCTTCTGCCTTTCGGTGAATCGTTCCTTTATTCCTTAATAATTCATTATTATTAACCAGAACTTTCAATGCATTATTATAATTTTAAGTACATTTACATATAATTTACTGACTTTTTGAATTTTGTATTTCTCTCTCTCTCTCTCTCTCTCTCTCTCTCACTCACTCTCTGTGCTATGTTTTCAAGGTTTATTTCTTTTCCAGCATATTCATGTAGTTGCCATCATTGTTGATACAAAGTCTGTAATTTTTTACTCAGTTTCTCAGCTCTTGTGTCAGAAGTCACAATTTTTCCAAATAAATCTTCACTTCCCATACAGTTAGTACGACACCTTGATACACCTAAAAATTGTTAAAGGGAACTATTAATGTTGGTTTGAGAGACAACAGCTTACTTCCAATTATTTCATCTTAGTAATGCTCAAACAAATATATGTAATTTCCTGTAAATGAAAAAAATAAATAAAAACATTGTACTTGTTACGACATTGAGTTTTCCTCAAAAGTGATGGATGGCTGCGGTGATCTGCGCTCTGTCACAAAAAGGTTCCATAATCCCTATTTCCGTTCAGCCTGCTCTGATCTCTCTATACTTGGGCTGTGGTCAGTCTGGTATGAATATATACATTTTGATGTCTGTTAATTATTTCTCTTCTTAGTGTGTGATACGAATATAAATTGAAATCTTTCATGTATTTGTGCATAAGACCACATGTATACATAACAATATAACAATCCCCCCCCCCTTCCCCACACTCTGTCTCTCTCTGTCTCAGTTGGCATGCAACTTTTCGGTAGGAAAGTCATTAGAAAGCCAGCCATGAATAGATTTGATTGAGTGTTTCATGGAGACAAAGAAGAACCCTCACCTTCAGAGTGTGACTGTACTGTCAACTCCTTGCTGACAGGGTAAAGTCTGGTGCTGTATCTGTGTACCACCTGTCTCAGACCTATGCAATCTTTTCTTTTCTCTGTTTTAATATTACCATTATTAGTGTGAACAATTTCAACATAATTTAATCTCACTCTTCAATTATAGTGGTTGGGCATTTTTGTTTTCTATTGATTTATTTTAATTAAACCAAAATATGGAGGTATGAACCAACATAATGCAGAGTGATTTACAACAAGAGGGAAATAATGGCGTAAAGAAAAATCTAAGGAAAATAAACATAGAGATAAAGATAAATACAGCAAGACTGAAGGACAAAGGTTGTAAGAAAGGGGCGTACTGCAGAGCAGGTGAACTCGTAGTCATAAATCTAATGATGAAATGGAAATTTGCATAAATGGAAGCTGTATTACAAGACAAGGAACCCTGCATCCAAAGCATTGTGTCACCTTTTATTTCTTTTCTTCTCAATGTGTGCTGAAACTTAGTAAGTGGAATTTCTTTTACAATCCAGATACGGGTGTAGTATATTTTTGTTACATTTTTTTTTGCAGGTCTGCCTCCACAAATTGCATCTAAGTTCAAATGTGGAATGCCACGGTTTTGGCACAAAGTTTTAGATATGTGGATTGTCTATGCTGACAGCATTGAAGGTAATTAATTTTATAATCTATTTTGGCATCTACTGTTTAATTTTACAAAGCTAAATGGCATAATTAACAGTTTTGACCCGTACCTGTGTATTGCACTGACACGATTGAAATTAATAAAATAGAGTGTACAGTTTTTGAATCAGATACTGTTGGACATTTAGGAGTAGAAGTTAAGGTAAAATGTTATCCTTTGAAGCTCATGTTGAAGAAGAAGAAGAAGAGGAAGAAGAAGAAGAAGAAGAAGAAAACATTAAATATGACTGTAGGGAGTAAACAAATGTAACTGGAATAAAATGTGATAGGTGGATCCATTGTAATTGAGAGAAATACCAAAGAAATTAATGTTTTGGGTTACATGCTCCAGGAGTCACCTTGGATGATATATTATAATGATATTGAACTGAGGTAGTTTACAGGATACTTACTTAATTGATATTTAACTTTGATTGCATGCTGACCATTTACAAAGGAATTCACATAATAGGATACACTATTTATTTTGATAAAACAAGTGTGTATGTAAGGCTGTTGCACTAAATATGCTACTAGTTTCTACAGGGTGACAATTATTGAACTATATGGGGGAGAAGAAAGAAAAAAAAGGCGGTACAAACTATGGCATGCACACACATCATTGAACATGTAAACATCAATTCATATATTCAGATTTATGTTATGACATGTTCGATATGCCTGCTATCATTGGCGATGATGTGGTGCAGACGAATAGCGAAATTCCGCATGCCCCACTGAAGTGTCAGAACAAGGCTGTTGATGACCTGAACAGCTGTTTTCCGCTCAGCAATGGTTTTTGGGTTATTGTTATACACCTTGGCTTCAATATAACCCCAGAAAAAGGAGTTGCATATGTTCAGATCCAGAGAATATGTGGTTCCCTGAGTGGTCCTCCAGGACATCAAACTCTCTCCTGCTTCAGTGGGGTCAAGCTGCATCTTGCATGACCCACATCTTGTGGAAACCATTGTCACTTTGAATATTGGGGATGAAATCATCTTCCAAAACCTTAACGAAGTGTTCAGTAGTAAATGTGCCATCAAGGAATATTGCACTGATTATTCCGTGACAGGACACTGCACACCACACAGTCACCCATTGAGGGTGAAGAGGCTTCTTGACCGTGAAATGCAGATACTCTGTCTACCAAATGTGCCAATTTTGTTTATTGACAAACCTATCCAAATGAAAGTGTGCTTTATTACTAAACCACACCGTACAGTGCATAATAGTCCATTTGTGCTCCTTGGCCAATCATACAGTCTGAACATCCTAAAGCAAACTGTTCAGAAGTTATGACAATCTCATTTCATGTAGTTCAATAATTGTACCCCTATAAACAAAAAGTCTTCTAAAGAATGGAAGGAATTTCCAGAAAGGAACTTCTTCAGCTTACTTTCAGATTTAACTTTGTTGTATGTCATGCATTTAATAGCATTGGGTAATGAAAGATTTTTTTAGGTAAATTATTCACTCCTTTCTATACTATAAAGTCAATTAAATTAAGGTAATTTTTGCTATTATTTTGACTGGCTGTCGTTGCATATCCACAAGACATGTGGCTTGCAATAAAACAGACGTGGTCTCTCCAATGATAAAAGTTTCTGGATTAATTCCCCATTCGGATCTGGCAAGGGGGAGTGATCATGAGAAAAAGATTGAAGAGTCAACGAAATGGTAATATTCTATGAATTGCGGTATGGGGTGTCTGAAGTCTAAATGTGGCAGTCAAGTTAGGAAATCTGAAAAAGAAAATGCAAAGGATCAGTGTAGATATAATGTGGGTCAGAGAAGTGAAATGGAAAGAAGGTGGGCATTTCTGGTTAGGTGAATAACTCATGAATAGAAAGGTGGGGCAGTGAGAGCTACTTTGAAAAGTTCAGCGATATGTTTTCTATCATCAGAACTGAAAGCAACTCAGGTCCAACTAGGGAGAAAAAGAGAGAGATTTATATAAATATACATAATCATGGGTGACTGATGTCTGTAGTAGGGGAAGCAATAGAAAACAGTTACAGGAGAGAAAGATTAATTCAGTTCTGCTATAAAATTTAGCTAGTAGTAGAAAATACAGTGTTCAAAATTCACGAGAGGAGGAGGGGTACTTGGAAAAGACCTGGAGCATCGGAAAATTCTTGTTGGATTATTGTGTGGTTAGACAGATTCCAAAATCAGATAATGGTTTGTAAGGCTTATCTAGGAGCAGATATAAAGTCAGATCACAGTTTAATAATGATGAAGAATAGTATAAGGGAGTCATTTAGAAGAATCACTGTTACTGAGTAATGATTATGTGCTTTTGAAGTTATCTAAAACAGCTGATACTATAATAATGAATACCACTATAGGCAGGTCAGTTGAAGGGGAATGGACATGTCTGACAAGAGCACCCATTGTGGAACAGAAAAATATAAAAGATACAAAGGAGGGAACTGGGTAGAAAGTAAGGATAACAGAAGAAATATTTTCACTCATAGTTATATATAGTCTTTGCCTAGTTTCCAACAGAAATGTTCATCCTCAGACCATTGCCTGCATCAAAACATTCAATATTGATAAAAATATAAAATACATAAAGTTAAAATATAAGTAGTTTTCAAGCTCTCTGTATGCACAGATCTCAGTAGTGCAATATCTCAGTTATGACAACTCTGCATCTTTTGTATTTGATTGTAACATAATTCCAGTAGAACATTTGAAAGACTTGTTCATACGCCACATCAAAGTAACAAATGTATTTAGGAGAACTTGACAGTCATCCTAGCTTGTTTAATATATGTTCATGCACATTGTAATCACACCTCATTACTGATATGCCTTCACATACAGCAAATAGTAACTCATAGTTCCATATTTACATACCCCAATAAACTTTACAAATCTTCCTTGTAAACCTATTCCAATTTTCATCAGATGTGGTTGTGACATTACATCTTTAATCCAAAATGAAAAATGAAAATGGTATATGTAACATTACATTGCATTACCACCAGCTGAGGTGTTGACAGTTTTATACAGGGTGAGTCACCTAACGTTACCACTGGATATATTTCGTAAACCACATCAAATACTGATGAATCGATTCCACAGACCGAATGTGAGGTGAGGGGGTAGTGTAATTGTTTAATACAAACCATATAAAAATGCACAGAAGTATGTTTTTTAACACAAACCTACGTTTTTTTAAATGGAACCACATTAGTTTTGTTAGCACATCTGAACATATAAGCAAATACGTAATCAGTGCCATTTGTTGCATTGTAAAATGTTAATTACATCCGGAGATATTGTAACCTAAAGTTGACACTTGAAACCTCCGATGTTCAGTTGCATGTTGTAACAAACACGGGCCACGGTCGGCGAGCAGCATCTGCAGGGACATGTTTATGATGACGACCGTGTTGACGAGTGTGGCTGTAGTGCACTGTTGTGGTTTGGTCTAGCTGTCACAGTGTCCGCATGTAGCGCTTGCTGCTATTGTTATTCTGCATTCGTCTCCGCACACAGACCAACTGTAGTACACCGTGTTACCAGAAGTCTGTGATAGTGTAGTGTTGTAGGAACTGTGAGCATGGTGTATTTGAACTCTGAAAAGGCGGAGATGATACTCATCTATGGCGAGTGTCAACAAAATGCAGCTGAAACCTGCAGGGTGTATGCAGAACGGTACCCGGACAGAAAGCATCCAACGTGCCGCACATTGCAAAACATCTACCGCCAACTGTATGCAACAGGTATGGTCGTAGCACGCAAACGGGTCCGTAACAGGCCCGTCACAGGAGAAGCAGGTGCAGTTGGTGTGTTAGCTGCTGTTGCCATGAACCCACAGATGAGTACACGGGACATTGCGAGACCCGGTGGACTGAATCAAAGTAGTGTCATGCGCATACTGCATCATCACCGCTTTCACCCATTTCATGTGTCGCTACATCAGCAGTTACATGGCGATGACTTTAATCATCGAGTGCAATTCTGTCAATGGGAATTAACAGAGAATGCGTTGCAGTTCTACCTGTTTACCGATGAAGCGGGTTTCACAAACCACGGGGCAGTGAATCTACAGAACATGCATCACTGGTCCGTGGACAATCCTCGCTGGCTCAGACAGGTAGAGCGACAGCGACCGTGGACTGTAAATGTATGGTACGGAATCATTGGCGACCACATCATTGGTCCTCACTTCATTGCAGGGGCCCAAACAGCTGCAACATACATATTGTTTCTACAGAATGATTTGCCAATGTTGCTCGAAAATGTCAGACTGCCGTATCAACGCATGTGGTATCAGCATGATGGTGCACCTGCACATTCCGCAATTAACACTAGGCTGACCCTTGACAGGATGTTCGACGGGCATTTCATAGGATGTGGAGGATGCATAAATTGGCCTGCCCGTTCTCCTGATCTTACACCTCTGGACTTCTTTCTGTGGGGTACTTTAAAGGAGAATGTGTACCGTGATGTGCCTACAACCCCAGAGGATTTGAAACAACGTATTGTGGCAGCTTGCGGCGACATTACACCAGATGTACTGCGGTGTGTACGACATTCATTATGCCAGAGATTGCAATTGTGTGCAGCAAATGATGGCCACCACATTGAACATCTATTGGCCTGACATGTCGGGACACACTCTATTCCACTCCGTAATTGAAAATGGAAACCACGTGTGTACATGTACCTCACCCCTCATGGTAATGTACATGTGCGTCAGTGAAAAAGACCAATAAAAAGGTGTTAGCTTGTGGACATAATGTGCTGTTCCTGTCTCTTCTGTACCTAAGGGCCATCACCGTTCCCTTTGGATCCCTATGTAATTCGGTGCTCTCCGATACACACGATCTAACAGCAGAGGAGTGGTACTCAAGTGTCAACTTTAGGTTACAATATCTCTGGATGTAATTAACATTTTACAATGCAACAAATGGCACTGATTACATATTTGTTTATATGTTCAGATGTGCTAATGAAACTAATGGGGTTTCATTTAAAAAAACGTAGGTTTGTGTTAAAAAACATACTTCCGTGCATTTTTTTATGGTTTGTATTAACCAATTACACTAGCCCCTCTCCTCACGTTTGGTCTGTGGAATCGATTTGTCAGTATTTGATGTGGTTCACGAAATATATCCAGCGGTAATGTTATGTGACTCACCCTGTATATACACATCAAAAAAAGTTTTGCATCAACCCAGTTCTGAGAACTCCTGAAGATAGACGTTGACTGTGGATATTGTATCACAGACACAGCCCATTTGACTGTTCAGAGATCTCACGAAACCCACCCAAAGATCTAAACAACCATGCATGAGTAGCACCTATTAGACAGGGGGGTCAGACAGGCGATCAGTTCCTGTCATTCCACCAGGAAGAAGGTACACGGTTTGTGTTATCTGTAGTTCAACCATGCCTAGATGGTCAATACCACAGTTTGATCACGTCTGCATTGGTACTTTGTTGTGCCAGGAAGGGCTCTCAACAAGGGAAGTGGCCAGGTGTCTCGGAGTGAACCAACCGATGTTGTTCGGACATGGAGAAGATACAGAGAGAGACAGGAACTGTCAATGATATGCCTTGCTCTTGCCGCCCGAGGGCTACTACTGCAGCGGATGATCGCTACCTATGGATTATGGCTTGGATAAACCCTGACAGCAACACCACCATGTCAGATAATGCATTTTGTGCAGCACAGGACGTCGTGTTATGGCTCAAACTGTGCGCAATGGGCTGCATGATGTGTAACTTCACTCATGACGTCCATGGCGAGGCCCATCTTTCATCTTTGCAACCATGACACCAATGACACCATGCAGCGTGGTACTGATGTACCCAACAAGATGTCGAATGGACCACTCAGGATTGACATCACATTCTCTTCACCGATTAGTGTCGCATATGCCTTCAACCAGAAATCGCCAGAAACATGTTGGGAGGCAACCTAGTCAGGCTGAACACCTTCGACACACTGTCCAGCGAGTGCAGCAAGGTGGAGGTTCCCTGATGTTTTGGGGTGGCATAATGTGGAGGTCATGGAAGGTGCGGTAACGGGTGTATGATATGTGAATGCCATCCTCTGACAGATATTGTAACCATATCAGTAGCATATTGGTGAGGCATTCGTCTTGATGGACGACAATTCACACCCCCAGTGGGCATATCTTGTGATTGACTTCCTTCAGGATAATGACATCACTTGACTAGAGTGGCCAGCATGTTCTCCAGACGTGAACCCTATCAACATGCCTGGGATAGATTGAAAAACGCTGTTTGTGGACAAAGTGACCCACCAACCACTGTAAGGGATCTATGCCAAATCACCATTGGGGAGTGGGACAATCTGGACGAACAGTGCCTTGATGAACTTGTGAAGAGTATCCCACAATGAAAACAAGCATGCATCAGTGCAAGAAGACATGCTACTGATTATTAGAGGTACTGGTGTGTACAGCAGTCTGGACCATCACCTCTGAAGGTCTCGCTGTATGGTGGTACAACATGCAATGTGTAGTTTTCATGAGCAATAAAAAGGGTGGAAATGATGTTTATGTTGACTTCTATTCCAATTTTCTGTACAGGTTCCAGAACTCTCGAAACCGAGGTGACACAAAACATTTTGTAATGTGTGTATTTTACAATAACTGTTTTAACGACTTTTAACTTGTTGTAAATTTAACAAACAGTGGTGCAGTACATAACTGTGTAAAGTGTAAAACTGTATTCATAACTTCAAAATATCTTGATAGCAGCAGAGGCAGTGTCGCAGATACTAATAGCGTACCGATTGCTGCCTCATTGTTCTGTGGCCATCAGCTGACTGCTATGCTTTTAAAACATTCCCAATATTGAAAAGTTAAATTAAAATATTTTCATGTTGTATTAATAACAGCCTCAGGCATTTTTAAAATAAGACAGATACTTTAAAATTATAAATGCAGTTCTATTATTTTAACAAATATGTATTATACACAAAAAATTTGTAAATGTAGCAGCACCTGTGGCTGGTGGTAATACAGTGTAACATATTACATACAATTTTTATTATAAAAGTGATATGTTACTTGGCTGGCGACTATGACTTATTGACATGATAAGGCTTGAAATAAAACTGATCACAGCCTTCTGTTGCAATTCAGGAATGGTTCTTGCAGGCTCTGGGTAATGAGTAAGTTTCCACTTCATCAGGTCCTATATGCGTTCTATTGCAGATTTGGTAATCTTACTGGACAGGTCTCTTGTTGTACACCACAAAAAGCATGTTGCATTCCAGTATAGGCATTCGGTACTTTATCCAGCAGAAACACCAAATGTGACCGCAGGTTGTAACTAATGGTTCCCCCACACTACAAACCTGGAATGATAACTGTGTGCCAGAGGTGAATGTACTCTGGCACACGCAGCTCACCAGACCTGTGCAATACACATGTAGGTCAATTGCTCACATATAGACAGAACTTAACTCTCATCGCTGCAGACAACAGAATGCCATTGCACTCTCCACTCAACTCTTTCACAACACCAGAGTAACTGTGCTTGTCGGTGTCATGGCGTCAATGGTAGCATGGTCAGATGCACATGTGATCTTGAAAGGATCTTATAGTCCTCTTTCCTATCATTTTATTTTATTTCTAGTGCACTTTGCATCCTACAGAACAATTCAGGTGTTCTTGTTGCTAAATTTCATACCAGAGAAAACTGAGCTATGATTCAATCTAGCCAATTCCTATCCTGTGATTTGCAAGCATCATATGGCTGTTATGTTGGTTCTTTTCAGACTTGCAAATTTGTCTATAATGCCATTGTGTAACCAAACTCACGACTATGATTCCATAATATGTTTATCCCTTGTTCTCCTATTCCAAAACTCTCTGGCATATGTAGTGAATGAATGTGGGTGTGTTTCATTTTGCTGTACGGTGGTTTAGTCTGCTGCAGGGACTCAGCAGTAGTCGTACAGAATGGCCAACCCTTGTAGTTTTCAGGTAGGCAAAGAGGTTTTTTCCCCTTGTGTGAGAGTTACTGGTGTTGTGTTGGTGGTGGAAGCCTCATCTCTGGGATTTCCTGGCCACAGGGTTGTGTGGAAGAAGTTTTAGTGTGAGATGGGTAGTCTGCTTGCAGCTCTCCAAGGGTCTGCAGCCGAGGTCTCTTCGAAGAAGGGTGAGTTCATTTAACCACGCGACACTTTGTCTCATAGTGAGAGGGGAGTTTTTATGTAATTCAGTCTCACTGAAGTTGCACCTTCTGCAGCTTATGGCCTCGCATTTTGTCTTATAAAGATTGTTTTGCTAGATCACAGCAAGGAATGCGAGGCTTTTCCAGACTTTCAGTTTGATTCCTAATGACAACTTTGAACCATAAGAAGAACGTAGCACAAAGGTGCTGCATATGTTGAAGCGATCTCACATAGGAAGCGCGCCCTCGGTTCTGTAACAGTTCTGATACTAAATGTAACTAGGTTTTCTCTTTTGATACTAGTCAATTGTCAGGATGAGCATTACTGCAATGGGCATTTAATTCTAAAGCATTATGTCAGGGTGAAAATCCTAAATAAATTAATTTTTCTCTCTTAACAACATGTGGACAGGGTGGGTTCTTCCTTGGCTTGGGTATGAGGTAGAATGAAACAGCATTTTTACATAAGATAACTTTTATTGAAGATTTGTACAAGATTTGTACAACTCGATGTCCTGGCTCTGAGAGCGGCAGCTGCATCATTTGCAAAGCCTTCTGCTGCAGCAGCGGCGGCGTCTGATTACGCATGGCAGTGTGTATCTCATGTCGCTGTCTCGTCCGGCTGACTGGAGACAGGCAGCGTGAGGCGGCCCGTTTAATTATTGCGAGCGAAGTCGTGCATTGGATGGTGATACCTTGGATGTGGCGTCCCAGTGTTTCTCTTCTCTAAGCGGCCGCATGTGTTGTGCATTGGCCAGTGGAGCGGCGCGGTGGGGGAAGGCCAGTGTCTCGGACTCGAACAACGGACTCCCACTTGGCAGTCTTTGGCTGTCAGATCTTCATCCCAGCTCACAGGTGACTGCTGATAAGTGAGGCCGTCTCCTTCCCGTCCTCACGAGTCACCCAGGTACGTAAAAATCAGACTTCAAATACCTTTTAACTTCTGTCTTCTGGTGCTGAGGCTGCTGCTTGCTATTCCATTACAGCGGCGGACTTGGTGCGTCTGTGCATGATGTAGTCTCTTCTTGCATGACGGTCTTCAGTACCGAAACTGATTGAAAGCTACTGCTACTATTCTCTTCTTCCTTCATCTGTCAGGCCCACTGCGTCTCGCGTATTTATTCACTTCAGTTTACTGGAGGTGAACGACTTCACGGTCATTGCCTCTTCTGTCACGTTGAGAAGCTTTTCGAAGAATCTTCTTAATATCAGTCATTGGCTCTTGGAATGTAGGCAAGGGCCTTTGATCACGTGACGACTGAGAAACACGTGAGCCGGTCATTGCCTCTTCTGTCACGTTGAAAAGCTTCTCGAAGAATCTTCTTAACATCAGTCATTGGCTCTTGGAATGTAGGCGAGGGCCTTTGCTCACATGTGACAACTGAGAAACACGTGAGCCGGTCGGGCGATGCCCTGACGGCTGAATCGACAGCGTCCGCTTATGTCAAACTTGCTGACTTCACGGAATTGTCTCTTCTGCTCTGCTGTTCTGCCCGCTGTTTGCCAGTACGTAACTCTCTAAACTAAACCAAGGTTTTCATTTATATTCTAATTTCTACTTAACTTTGATTTCACTAATTTATTTACTTAAGTACCACTCAACAGTTCAGTGTGAATGCTTGTGTGTCTCCGACTGTGTGTGTATACATTCTAATCTTTCCTGAATTTGTGAATTTTCTTTCTTTCATTACTATATGTCCATTGGAAACCATCCACGTGGGTTAATGCTAGAGTTTGTTGGCCCTCTGCCATTACCCTTTGCCTATTCAAGTGTGTCCTCTGTAAATGTTAATTGTTTGTGGCTGTGTAGTTTAATGTTGCTAAAATTTGGCCACAGTACATAGAAATTGTGTCTCCACAAACCACATGTCCACTTGAGTCAACTGTGAGCCTAACTTTCCTGTGGCCCCCTGCCTCTGTCCTAGAGTTTACTTATTGCTCTGATTTTGGAATATTAAATATGTCCTGTCCAGATTATTCAATTGTATTTGTGGTTTGTGATCTCATGTTAAGTGTGTAAGCATGTAGGTGTGGCCCTCATTGAGGCTTTTTCTCCAAATCGAGGTTCAACTTTAAATGCAACTGTGATATTTAGATTTACTCTTTTATTTAATCATTTCTCAACACAGTGGAACAAACCTCATAGCCTCATTGCATGTTGATTTTGGGGCCATTCCTTGCTGTTCTTTGAGTGAATGTGGGTCTGAATGTGAGTATTAAACCTTTCCTGTCCCCCTCTTATTAAGACCATCATTCTAAATTAAGAGATTCTGTTGTGAATCGTATAGCATTTCACAAGCAATCGTACATGGTTACCAGGCAACAGCAGTTATATAGATGTCTTCTATCAATGTTTTAAGAAAAAAACAATTTTGTTTCAAGTCCAGTGTACCGATGTTACATCTCCTTTACCTATGCCATTTACCTTGTAGTTTCCTTGTCAGCCCACCATAGCATTTCAATGCGCACAGGTCCAATAGTAAGTGTTCCCTTTGTATTTAAAACAAATTTTTTAGAATAGATCTTGTTTTCATGAATGTTGCTGCAAGCTGCTCTTATTCACAATGTTCACACACTTTTTACTTTATTTGAATATTTGTTCCATGTTAACAATCCCTGTATCATATTAATAACTACATCCCACTTTTTTATGAGTGATATTACAATGAATGTTCCTTTATGAGGTTTTTTTATGACTAAATTAATAAATTTTTCAACTCAGTCGAACCTCTTGCTTGTTGTGTGGCTAGAGTTGGTGGCGACTCAATCTTTTACTTTGATTTTAATGTCAGATAACATTTCCATTTGTGTGTGGCTCGGACATAGCTCAGGGCTCCACTCATATCATAAACACCACTTAAATTCACATCACTTACAATCTTAATCCTGCTGCGAGCAGATTGTTCCCAATGGTCCTTTGCCTGGATTTCACCCCTGGATGATGTTTGTTCGGCCATCACTGCTCGCACAGTTTGTCAATTTTGACTTATGTCTGTACTGTGTGAATGTCCTGAACCTGGCCTACAGGTGTGGGAATTTTCCACAGGGCGCTGTTGAAAGCAGTAACCCACTGCCAAAAAAAAATAAGTACAGCCACCTGCCAATACATCCGTCCAGCCTCCTCCTCCAGGGCCACAGTTTCACTCTGTGCAAATGGCTGAAGCTGTTTAACAGGAGTATGTACTCATTGCTGCGGTGTGATTGTACACTAGAATGAATGTTCCAGACACAATTCACCTTAATCAGCACAATTGGTGCCTACAGAGTCAAAACAGAGAGTACAAAGACAGACATCTTGAGCACCATCTGACTACCAAAGTGCATGCCAAATTAATCACAAACACTACAATCCTTCAGTGTATGCTGATTACTCCCTTCTGCCAGTTCCTCAGGCTGTTGCATTATTTTTCTGGCAGTGTATGAAGATTATAATCTAAGAGGGTCATTCCAAAAGAAATGCACACTATTTTTGTAAAAATACAGTTTTCATTCTGCATGTGTGAAAGTTTTACAGTGTGTAGATACATCCTTCCCATTTTTTTCAAACTTAGTTCAACCTCTTTCCGTGAGTGGTGCTGTCACAGCATGTCTTCAAGATGGCTGCTACACTTGACGTTCGTCAGAAGCAACATGCTATCATAGAATTCCTGTGCTGTGAAAATGAGACAGTGGGAAATATCCACAAGAGGTTGAAAAAGGTGTATGGAGATGCTGCTGTCGATCGCAGTACAGGCAAGCAGTATGGAGATGCTGCTGTCAATCGCAGTACAGGCAAGTAGGTTATGTGATGAAAGTGGGCATGGCAGTATTGAGGATTGTCCTCACAGCAGCAGGCGGCCTTGTACTGCATACACTCCAGACAATGAGCAGAGAGTTAACGAGTTGGTGACTGCTGACAGATGCATCATAGTGAACGAATTGTCATGCTACATTGGGGTAGGGGAAGGAAGTGTTTGCAGAATACTGAAAATGTTGGCGTTAAAAAAGGTTTGTGCCAGGTGGATCCCCAGGATGTTGACAGTGGCTCACAAAGAAACAAGAAAAACGGTATGCAGCGAACTGTTGGAACAGTTCAAGAATTGTGGAGATGAATTTGTTGGAAGAATTGTGACATGTGATGAAACATTGTGCCAACATTTTTCACCAGAGCTGAAGAAGCAATCAATGGAGTGGCATCATGAAAATTCACCCAAGAAAAAAAAATTCGAAACCACGCCTTCTGCTGGAAAAGTTATGGCTATGGTGTTTTTCGATTCCGAAGTACTCTTAATTGTTGAAATCATGCCAAGTGGAACCACCATAAATTCTGATGCATATGTGACAACACTGAAGAAACTTCAAGCTCAACTGAGTCATGTGTGACCACATCGGCAAAAGCAGGATGTTTTGCTGTTGCACAACAATGCATGGCCACATGTCAGTCAAAAAAACCATGGAAGCAATTAAAAAACTCAGATGGACAGCACTGAAACACCTACCTTACAGTCCTGACTTGGCTCCATGTGACTATCATCTCTTTGGGAAACTGAAAGACTCTCTTCGTGGAACAAGGTTTGAAGATGATGACTCCCTTGTGCACTCTGCCAAACAGTGGCTCCAACAGGTTGGCCCATAATTTTACCATGCAGGTGTACAGGCGCTGGTTCCAAGACTGCATAAAGCAGCTGAGAGGGATGGAAATTATGTGGAGAAAAGGAAATATTATTCCTAAAGGATGTATCTACACACTGTAAAACTTTCAAACACAGTAGAATAAAAATGGATTTCTTTTGGAGTGACCCTCATACATATAAATAGTATTTCTCTGTAGTTTTTAATTACAGTATCATGAAAGTTCCACTTGATTCTGCTCAGTTCTGTACTCTCACAACCTCCAAATGCCGAAGGAAATTGAGCCGGGATGGTTCCTTTGAAAGGGCATGGTCGATTTCCTTCCCCATCCTTCCCTCACCCAAGCTTGCGCTCCATCTATAATGACCTCGTTGTCGACGGGATGTTAAACACTAATCTCCTCCTCCTCCTCCTCCGAAGGAAATTTCTTAAAGTACTAATTCTTACACAGAAGATTTTGAGACTCATACCAATTTATTGGCTCACAGCAGCAAAATACCATGTTTCATGTTTCACAACTGTAGATTCCATTACAAAGCTTCAGTCCCTCATTGACTCATGAATGAACAATTCAAATGTTAAAAGAAAGAACTTAAAACATTTGACCATGTTAATATAACTTGTTTCATCTGTTTGTGTTCATGGTTAAACTATTCCATGTATGTGCTTATACATAATGTACTTTGTGTAGGTGAGTCTCCTTCATCAGTCATAAACCATGTGGCAGACAACAGCAAAGAGAAAAATAGCATTGTACCAGAGAAACTATGTAATGATCAAGGCTCTTACGCTTTGCCTGTAAGTACGCTCTTATTTCATTTTATTCCCCTTGAAACTATGCCAGACTCGGATATTTCTCATAAAAATTATGGAATCATATTTGTGTTGAACAAAACAAATAATATTATTACTATTAGTTTTGATTATACCTTCTGTTTTTAATGTTGTTTTTTAATTATTTTCATATATAAAGATTTTCACACACTTGATGATGGTTCGAATATTGGTCATATAACAGGTAATGAAATACAGAATGGGTTTTCCAGCTTTTTATTAATGTAATAACCTTTAGAGGAGGTACGGAATATCATTTGTACTTATCCATTCCAGTGAATGTTTTAAGAGTATTTCAAAGTTTAGTCTATTACACATTTTCATTTCCCTAGAATTTTGTTGAAAGTTGTGTGAGCAGAAAGTAGATGGAGTGCCATCAAGAGTGAAATTTTGTTGCCCAATTATCAATTCATATAAAAATCATAAACCACCTTTGAAGTGTTGCACATCATATTGTGATAAATATTCTGTAGAGTGAATGGATCAAGAACATTAAACATGCATTGGATATGACACATTGTGGGAACAAAACAAAACTGAGTGGCTTACAGAAACTTACTCCTCTCAATTCCCGGTTTGCACCCCAACAGATGGAGGATCTTCTCTCCATACTAAACCAGTGTTCTCTTTCGTGAATATTGAAAATCTATTTGGTGAAATCTCTTCCTTTATAGTAAATTACAAATCTTAATTAAAATGATGAATCCTACCCAGTCATGGGCTTTAGTTCTTGTAAAACATACTTGGTGATGTGCCTGCTAGTGTAATATTCCACAAGAGCCTAAACATGTTACAAGGTATAATTTTTCACCAAAACTTCACATTACAAAGAATTATGTGAACACTTGGAGAAGCATGGGATCCATTTAATGTGTTGAGTATGTGAAGGCCTGCCTGATAACGGGGTTGCCACTGAGCTCTTTTCCTCACTTTTGAGGAGGATTCTCTTCCAGAGAAGACCACAAACATGGTTTACTGCTGTGATGTGAGGCCGTATTTCCCACCCCCAGTGTGGAGCTGTAACTGCCAATGCTTTTGGGCATGTGTCCTCTCAGTGTACGTATGAGACTGGTTGGCCACTCCACAAAAACTCATCATGTGTGCTATCAACTTTCTCTGACAGTTGCAGAAATGACCACTCTTCTCGATCCTTGAAATGTGCTACCCTAATTACAGAACACAGAATGCAGAAACTGTATGTCAAAGATTGCCTCTCATATTTTGAACCTTGAACCTCGGAAAAAATTGTATTGTTTACATCCAGTTTCACGGTGCTGAGGTAGTCAGCAGTACCGGGCATTTTTACACTCTTGATGTCAAATTCCGGTAGTTGTGCAAGTAAATTAAACCATGGGGACATTAGGTTATCCCCTCTCATCATTCTGGGTGCGCCATCTGCAGGAACCTGAACTCCCCTCACCTGGCTGAAGAAAAGACCAACAACCCAACACCATCCAAAAAACCGTTAATGTGATAATTCAGTGGAAGTGCAATAGATATTACTGTGACCTTGCAATGGTACAAAAATTATTTGGTAATATAATTAAATTTGAGGTGTAGAGTTGTATCCTGAATGACAAACCCAACTTACGTTGCTTGTGTGTTGTTATTTTGGTGTCACTCCCGTCTACAATATAAGTTATGTTTATTTAATTACAGTTGCTGTAATGTCAAGTACAACTGGCTCTCTTTACCCCTAACCTCATAAGTTGACTTTGTTTATAGTTAGCATTGACAAAATTTAGTGAATATTTGAAATTTTACTGTGGTAACTTTGTTAGAATTAGCATCCACACACTATTGCTACACCTGCACATTCGGTGATATTTTGCTGTTATGGTCAGTCATGCGGCACTCGTTCATAAAAACCAGGCCCAGCTTCGTGAGTTCTACAATGTATTTTGCTGTCACTTCACTCAGTTGAGCATTAGCGAAATACTACTCATAATATTCACACTTTATCTAACACAGTTGCTAAATAATAATTTTTTTTGTCATGTGCTCCTACAGAAAATACTTAATTTGGATAAATCACAAAATAAATCGCAAATCAAACTTTTTCATTGAAGCACAGCTTTGATTGGGGGTTCAAACCTAGGGAGAATACTGCCCTACTTTTTGTACACAGTAGCATCTCCTACCTTGTATTGTAATGTATTGTGTTATATTGTATTGTATGTTGACTGGGGGCCTATAAACGACACAGAGGCTTCATCCTCACTGCAGCAGCAGTGGTCCACAACCCCATGACAACTACCGCAGTCCACTTCAGCCCTCTGCCGCCCCACACCAAACCACTTTTTCCGGGTTATTGTGCCGTTTTGCATGTTTCAAACTTGGGTTGATTGTAGGAAACTTTAGATGACTTTACTGACTTGTATGATGGAAAAGCTACCTGCGTTAATGAAGTTTCGTTTCTATGCAAACTCAGATGCATGATGGAAAAGTGAACTGAAATTTTAATATTCTTAACACATATGTTAGCAGTGCAGTACTACTGTTGACTGAAACTGCTCTGAATTGATTTTAACTTCAGATAATTCTTTCCACTAACTGTTATAATTAAATATGAACAATGTAGGAAAAGAGAGATTGCCACGTACTGTAAAGAAGATGCATCAAGTTGCAGACAGGCACAGTTACAAGCCACTTACATAAAGCTTTCAGCCACAGCCTTCACCATTCACATGCACAAGCAGGCACACTTCATGCACATACGACTGGCAACTTCAGTATCTCGGACCAGAATGCAACTATCACATGAGATGCAAGCAGAAGTCTGGAGGGGTCAGGGAAGGGGAAGGGGTAGTAGTGTATGGGTGAGGGAGAGACAAACCATGTCTGGTGGAGTGTGCAATGGCTAGACTGCTAACAGGTGCATCATCAGGAGGTTTTGGTGGCAGGGAATTGGGAAAACATGAACAAAAAAGGAGAGGGGCAGGGAAAGACAGGCAGATGCTTTGGCAGAGGTCTGCAAGATGGAAACTATTGGGTGAAGGGTGTGGGGACAGTATGTTACCATAGGTTGAGGCTGGAATAATTAAGGGGAGCAGAGAAGGTGGTGTAAGGATAACTCCCATCTACGCTTATCAGAAAAGCTTGTGGTGGAGCGAAGGATCCAGATGGCTTGGGTAAGCTTGTGGTGGAGCGAAGGATCCAGATGGCTTGGGTAGTGAAGCAGCCATTGAAATCAAACGTGTTATGTCTAGCTGCATGTTGTGTGACAGGGTGGTCTGCTTTACTCTTGGCCACAATTTGATGGTGGCCATTGATCCTGGTAGACAGCTGATTGGTAGTCATACCAGTATAAAAGCCTGAGCAGTGATAGCAGCAGAGCTGGCAAATGATGTGGCTGCTATCACAGGTGGCCCAGCCCTTGGTGAGATAGGATAAACCTGTGACAGGACTGGAATAGGAAATCTGGGTAAGTGGATTGGACAGGTTTTGCACCTGGGTCTTCCAGAAGGATACGATTCTTGTGGCAGGGGGTCGGGATTGGAGTGGCATAGGGATGGACTAGGATGTTGTGGAGGTTGGGTCAGCGATGGAAAGCCCCTTTAGGAGGTGTGGGCAATATCTGAGGTAGGATGTCCCTCATTTCAGGGAATGATGATAGATAATCAAAGCCCTGGTGAAGGATGTGGTTCAGTTGTTTGACATAGCCTTCCTTATTGGATACAATTTAATATATTTGGAAAATAGATCTACTGCCACAAATATAGGAACAAAATCTCCCGTTATCTTGGGTAGTGGATCGAAATTGTCCAAGGCCACAATTTCTAGTACTTACTTAGGTTTTATTGTCTACATTGGCCTTCAAATGGTCGTGTTTATCACTTCTGACTTTTAATGATCACATCCCCTGTCGATAGCACTTATTACTTCATGAGTTTAAAGAGTTAGTTGTGTTTCACAAGAACGATATTTTCTGAATCCGTGCTGACTATATGTCAATAAATCATTTTCTTCGAGTTACTTCAGATTGTTCAAATACAGTATATGTCCTAAAACCCTGCTGCAAATCGACATTATGATATAGGCCTGTAATTCAGTGCATTACTCCTACTTCCCTTTTTGGGTATTGGTGTGACTTGAGCAATTTTCCAGTCTTTAGGTACATATCTTTCTGTGAACGAGTGGTTGTATATAATTGCTAAATATGGAGCTATTTTATCAACATACTCTGAAAGGAACTCTGGTATACAATCTGGACCATAGGCCTTGCCTCTATTAAGTGATTTAAGCTGCTTTGTTACACCTAGGATATCTACTTCTATGTTTCTCATCTTGGCAGTTGTTATTGATTGAAATTCAGGAATATTTACTTCATCTTCTTTGGTGAAGAAGTTTCGGAAAACCATGTTTAATACTATGCTTTAGTGGCACCGTCATCAGTGACTTCACCGTTGTTATTGCCCAGTGGAGGTATTGACTGTGTCTTGCCACTGGTGTGCTTTATATATGACCAGAATCTCTTTGGCTTTTCTGCCAGATTTCGAGACAGAATTTCATTTAGGAAATTATTAAAAGCATCTCACATTGATGTACGTGCCATATTTCAAACTTCTGTAAAACTTTGCCAATCTTGGGGATTTTGTGTTCTTTTAAATTTGACATGCTATATTCGTTGCTTCTGCAACAACAGTCTGACCCGTTTTGTGTACCATGGGGGATCAGTACCATCACTTATTAATTTATGTGGTATATATCTCTCAATTTCTGTTGATACTATCTCTCTGAAAACATTCCACAACTTTTCTACACTTACATGATTGGATCAGAAGGAGTGAAGACTGTCTCTTAAAAAGGCGTTCAGAGCATTTTTATCAGCTTTTTTAAATAGATATACTTTGCATTTCTTTTTGATGGTTGTAGGTGTTACTGTATTCAGCCTAGGAACAACTGCTTTGTGGTCGCTAATTCCTGTATTCGTCACAACACTCACTATCTGTCCAGGATTATTTGTTGCTAAAAGGTCAAGTATGCTTTCACAACCATTTACGCTTGGAGTGGGCTCATGAACTAATTTTTCAAAATAATTTTCTGAGAAAGCATTCACTACAATTTCGGATGATGTTTTATGCCTGCCGCCGGCTTTAAACTTATAATTTTTCCAGCATATTGAGGGCAGATTGAAGTCACCACCGACTATAAACGTATGAGTGGGGTACTTATTTGAAATGAGACTCAAGTTTTCTTTGAACTGTTTAGGAACTATACCTTCTGAGTCGGGGGGTCGGTAAAACGATCCAGTTAATAGTTTATTCCGATAGTCAGGTATAACCTCTACCCATACTATTTCACATGAACTATCTACAGAATTTGCTCCAATCCAAAGGGACACACGTCATTGGTACCGACATCAGCCACCACGTGCAATTGGCTGCACCCTGTACTCTTCATGGCATCTGGAAGCACCCGTTCCACATCTGGAATGACTCCCCCCGACTGCACACAGAGTGCACAGTGGCTTCCTTCACCTCCTTGGCAGCCATGTTCCTAAGAGGCCCCATTACGCGCCTAACATTGGAGCTCCCAACTACCAGCAAACCAACCCTCTGTGAATTCCCAGACCTTGTGGACAGAGAAGCTTCCTCGGGAATGGGGTGGACAACTGCATTCGGTTCAGAGACATTGTTAGCCACAGATAATGCCCGAAACCTGTTCACCAAACGAACCTGAGAGTCCTACAATTGGCCCCATGGAAAGTTTTTCGCTGCCTGCCAGACTTTGGAATGATCTCCCACTCGACCACGGGTGAGGAGTCAACCTCAGTGCAGGCAGTGCCCGGGGAGGTCACTGCAGTGGTCCAATTGGAGGACATGTAGGATGTGCTCGACGTCCCTTGCATCCCCGCATCCAAACCCCCTCAGTGACACCCCTTGGCAGCAGTCTCAAGCTGTGTGATGGAAGCCAACGCAGCCTGAAGCTGTGAGCGAAGGGTCGCCAGCTCAGCTCGAATCTATATCTCTCTGTATCTGAAAGTCTATTAATACTTGGTACTTTATAAGTTTGCTACTCTCTCCTGTGGTACCTATAACCTTAACACCTGCCACTGGCATATTTTCAATTTCTAGTTTGTGCCTGGTTATTTCAAGAAAATCATTTGAAACAGTAGTTATTTGCATTCCTGTATCCAAAAGTACAAACATTTCCTGTCCATGTACTGCAATGGGAATGATGGTTTGCACCCTAGTATCCTCCCTCCGGTCTTCTTCATTTTCCCATAATAAATCCTTTCAACAGCATGGCCTTGCTGTGATATCTGATCCATCTTTATAGTGAAAGTATTATCTGGAGGTTTCATTCTCCATTTCAACCATCCTGCTCTGCTTTCTCTCATAGCTCAATGCCTACATATTCTGAGACTCATCCTCTTCTACAGTGTCATTTTGGTTATGCCCATCTGCCATGGTATTGGAAACTTCCTCGCCTACTACATCTTTATTGTTTTCCTGATGGATTTTGGTTTTATTTTCTTTAGCTCAAATTGACACTACAAATTTTACTGTTAGAGTGTATATTTCTCACAGTTGTTCATCTTTCTCTGTTTACAATTCATCAGAATCATACATATCTTGCAAGTCTTAAAAGATGCTGTCTAATGATACTGATTTTGACCAATTTCTTGTTCTTCTTACCCCATCTGTTCTCTGAACAGTTTGCACAGGTTTAAATCATTTCCATCCACTTCTTTGTCAGGAAAAATGACCTCCTCATTGCAGCTGCTCAAATCTTCCTTGTTTTCCTGCAAATTTTCTAATCTATGTAGGATGTCTACGATAGTACTGTCAGTTGTATAAATTCCAACAGTTTCGGGATACCTCATCTTTTTTCTGTCAGATCTCTTGTTTTCTTGGTTATGCATGACTGTATCACTATTACCTATTGAAATTGACATGGCTCTCTATTATTTGCAGGTTTGGGTCAGAATTAGTCTCTTCTATGGAAGTTGCTGAATTCTTAGCAGGCTGCTTCTCCAGCTGTTGAGCGTATTGAACGAAAGAGATAATATCTTAATATGCATGCATGTCAGTATCATCCTTCCCCTTACTGCCTTCCTCTTCCTTCATGATTTATCTTCATCGCAATTCATTGACTTGTTAACTAATATCTATGCAGATCTTAATTTTCCAGTTCATCTTGCACCCTGTTACCAGTTAATTTTCCCCTTCCTGGTGGTAACAATCTCCTCAGCCTTCTCTAACTGTTCCTCTCATCATATTTGTTTGTGGCTGATTGCTATTAGCTCGTTCAGGGACATTGTGGTTCCTGAATCCTCTTCGATTGCGAGTTTTGCGCTCTATATTCTCGCTCTCCACTTTTCCAGAAAGTCTTCAAAATTATGATCGTTACATCATACATATGGCTTGGAATCGGCGGGCAGCTTCTTCTCGAGTTCTCAGGCTATCTCAGATTCGGCCCTTCTGCTTTTTAAATACGCCAAGCTCGTAAACTCTGATTCACAACATTCCTTCATGGATCCTCATCCATGTTTTGGCATTCTGGCAATGATAAACTCTCACCACAATTGGACTTGTTTCTGGACAGACTAAAACTCTTCCAGAAACTTACTCTCAAATACAGAGAATGGAAAATTCTCCACATCCAAATTCCGTCCCCATCAGTTAGCATTTCCTGCTAACAAATTAATAACTAAATTTATCCTTTCTCTGTCTGACATTGTGGGTAACACATACAGCTAGGTGGCGCAGTGGTTAGCGCACTGGACTCGCGTTCAGGAGGACGGCGGTTCAATCCCCCGTCTGGTCATCCTGATTTAGGTTTTCCATTATTTCCCTAAATCGCTCCAGGCAAATGCCAGGATGGTTCCTTTGAAAGGGCATGGCTGACATCCTTCCCCATCCTTCCCTAATGCGATGAGACCGATGACCTTGCTGTCTGGTCTCCTCCCCAAACAACCCAACCCAACATACAGTTTTTGATGAAGTCAGTAGGATGCCAACCTCCCTGTTTTTTCTGAGGGCCAAACTTACCCTCTTTACTTAAAATCCCAGAATTCTTTGTTACAAATGGTATGTAACTACTCGGTGTCTGATTCTGTACCTGCAAATGTACGAATTCCATCTCAGTATGAATTGTTGGGGATTCTTGCTATTGAATGCAAGAACCCATGTTCTCTAGTACACTCTTCATTGTGTTGCATAATGCTTCCAGTCTGGCTTGTCTTTCGTCCAAAATTTCAGTCCTAACTGTGGGTTCAATAACTTGCAGCTGTCCTTCTATAAGAGGTTCTACCTCTCCTTCTACTCTCTAAGTTTCCAAATCAAATCTTTCTTTGATATTGGCAATTTTTGTCTGAATTTTAGTTACATTAGTCTTCATATTGTTTACCAGTTGGCTTACGTCAGTTATGCATCTCCAAATTTGTATCAATCTTGCCTGAAAGATTTCAATCCAAATTGGATATCATGGGCCCTGTTTTGATATACTCGGTTTTCAGTTGATTATCAATTTTATCTTTCAGTTTAGTCATCTTTGTTTTATTTTCTGTCAATTTTGTATCCAGGCTAGTATTTATTTTACACTCTAACTGCATCATAGTAGTGTTCATGTTAGTTTCAGCTGGTTTGCATTATTTTTGAAACCTACACTCACATTGTTCATATAGGTGGTAATACCTGTAGCCATATCGTTATTTGAGTCACTATATGATTTAACAAAGCCACTAAATCAACACCGATATCCATCTGCATCACCTCCACTGTCACATACGGTTCAGTTTTAAATTTTACTTGACTGAAATCCTGTTCCATTTTTATATTCAGTGTAAATATTCTTAACGGATTGTCTAATCCATGTGTGTCATTACATCCACTAGCAAAAAATATTTCTGTTTGCACTGCTGGTAACACTATGCAAGAACTGTCTTCTAAATTGTTGTTCTGTCTTACACTGCCTTCTGACATCTTGTGATCAAAAGGCAATTCCTCGTCTGGTACATTAGGACCTGACATCATCTTATGCCGCTCTCATTTGTGCCTATCTAAAATTTTCATGCAGTGAAGTACAAACTGTACAACTGTACACACAATGTTCACCTGTACAACTGTTCTAAATATTTGGTTTCCTATTATTATACAGGTTATTGCATGGACTTCACAATTTTCTACCTGTTTTACAATGCTAGAATTACAAAACTGAAGGTTATGTAAATTACCATTTTACTGCAGCAATTCACAAATTTTAAAAATCCTGTCACACAGTTGACAGGTGAAATGGTATAAAAATTATTTGCTAATATAATTAAATGTGGGGTGTCAACAGTTGAAACCTGAATTACAAACCCAAATCACATTGCTTGTGCATTATTATTCTAATGTCACTTCCATCCCTGTAATGTCAAGTACAACCGACTCTCTTTACCCCTAGTGTCACCACTCAACTTTATCACTCACATTGACAAAATTTAGTGAATGATTCCAATTTTACTGTGGTAACTTTGCTGGAATTGGCAACCATGTACTACTTCTACACCAGCGTATTTGAAAAAATTTTTTGCTGCCATGATTGGTCACGTGGGATTCGTTCATATAACTGCTGGCTGCCAGCCTTACTCTGTACTTTCTACAAGCTATTATGCTGTCACTTCACTCAGTTGAGCATTACTGAAACACTACACACAATGTTCACCTGTTCTCAAACACAATTACTAAACAATAAACAATCCTAGGTAGGACACTGCCTTACATTTCATACAAAGTCGCACTTCCTATCGATTTAGAATCCCAGTTGGCGGCCATAACAGCAGACAGCCTAAGCAAATTTTGAAGAGAGCATTGATCACTTACCAAGAGATATTCCGTGTGGAGAACTAACTAATTCAATGAAGATCGGTCGGCAGCTCTAGAGGAGAAAATTTTGTTTCCCGTTTGAATTAAATTTAACAACTTTAGATGAGTCACTTGCAAGAATGAAATTTTATTTTTCTGTAAACTCAGAACTGAAATTTTAATATTCTTAGCACACTTGCTACTGTTGTTGTTGTTGTGGTCTTCAGTCCTGAGACTGGTTTGATGCAGCTCTCCATGCTACTCTATCCTGTGCAAGCTCCTTCATCTCCCAGTACTTACTGCAACCTACATCCTTCTGAATCTGCTTATTGTATTCATCTCTTGGTCTCCCTCTACAATTTTTACCCTCCACACTACCTCCAATGCTAAATTTGTGATCCCTTGATGCCTCAGAACATGTCCTATCAACCGGTCCCTTCTTCTTTTCAAGTTGTGCCACAAACTCCTCTTCTCCCCAATTCTATTCAATACCTCCTCATTAGTCATGTGATGTACCCATCTAATCTTCAGCATTCTTGTTTAGCACCACATTTCAAAAGCTTTTATTCTCTTCTTGTCCAAACTATTTATCGTCCATGTTTCACTTTTATACATGGCTACACTCCATACAAATACTTTCAGAAACAACTTCCTGATACTTAAATTTCTACTTGATGTTAACAAATTTCTCTTCTTCAGAAACGCTTTCCTTGCCATTGCCAGTCTACATTTTATATGCTCTCTACTTCAACTGTCATCAGTTATTTTGCTCCACAAATAGCAAAACTCCTTTACTACTTTAAGTGTCTCATTTCCTAATCTAATTCCCTCAGCATCACCCGACTTAATTTGAATACATTCCATTATCCTCATTTTGCTTTTGTTGGTGTTCATCTTATATCCTCCTTTCAAGACACTGTCCATTCTGTTCAACTGCTCTTCCAAGTCCTTTGATGTTTCTGACAGAATTACAATGTCATCGGCAAACCTCAAAGTTTTTATTTCTTCTCCATGGATTTTAATACCTATTCCGAATTTTTCTTTTGTTTCCTTTACTGGTTGCTCAATATACAGATTGAATAACATCAGGGAGAGGTTACAACCCTGTCTCACTCCCTTCCCAACTGCTGCTTCCCTTTCATGCACCTCGGCTCTTATAACTGCCATCTTGTTTCTGTACAAATTGTAAATAGCCTTTTGCTCCCTGTATTTTACCTCTGCCACCTTTAGAATTTGAAAGAGAGTATTCCAGTCAACATTGTCAAAAGCTTTCTCTAAGTCTACAAATGCTAGAAACGTAGGTTATCCTTTCCTTAGTCTATTTTCTAAGATAAGTCGTATAGGGTTAGTATTGCCTCACATGTTCCAACATTTCTATGGAATCCAAACTGATCTTCCCGGAGGTCAGCTTCTACCAGTTTTTCCATTCGTCTGAAAAAAATTCGTGTAAGTATTTTGCAGCTGTGACTTATTAAACTGATAGTTCGGTAATTTTCACATCTGTCAACACCTGCTTTCTTTGGGATTGGAATTATTATATTTTTCTTGAAGTCTGAGGATATTTCGCCTGTCTCATACATCTTGCTCACCAGATGGTAGAGTTTTGTCAGGACTGGCTCTCTTAAGGCTGTCAGTAGTTCCAATGGAATGTCATCTACTCCCAGGGCCTTGTTTCGACTCAGGTCTTTCAGTGCTCTGTCAAACTCTTCACGCAGTATCATATCTCCCATTTCATCTTCATCTACATCCTCTTCTGTTTCCATAATATTGTCCTCAAGTACATTGCCCTTGTATAGACCCTCTATATACTCCTTCCACCTTTCTGCTTTTCCTTCTTTGCTTAGAACTGGGCCTCCATCTGAGCCCTTGATATTCATACAAGTGGCTCTCTTTTCTCCAAAGGCCTCTTTAATTTTCCTGTAGGCAGTATCTATCTTACCCCTAATGAGATAAGTCTCTACATCCTTACATTTGTCCTCTAGCCATCCCTGCTTAGCCATTTTGCACTTCCTGTCAATCTCATTTTTGAGACGTTTGTATTCCTTTTTGCGTGCTTCATTTACTGCATTTTTGTATTTTCTTCTTTCATCAATTAAATTCAGTATCTTTTCTGTTACGCAAGGATTTCTACTAGCCTTCGTCTTTTTACCTACTTGATCCTCTGCTGCCTTCACTAATTCATCCCTCAAAGCTACCCATTCTTCTCCTACTGTATTTCTTTCCCCCATTCCTGTCAATTGCTCCCTTCTGCTCTGCCTGAAACTCTGTACAAGCTCTGGTTTAGTCAGTTTATCCAGGTCCCATCCCCTTAGATCCCAGCATTTTGCAGTTTCTTCAGTTTTAATCTGCAGTTCATGACCAATAGATTGTGGTCAGAGTCCACATTTGTCCCTGGAAATGTCTTACAATTGAAAACCTGGTTCCTAAATCTCTGTCTTACCATTATATAATCTATCTGATACCTTCTAGTATCTCCAGGATTCTTGCATTTATACAACATTCTTTTATGATTCTTGAACCTTGTGTTAGCTATGATTAAGTTATGCTCTGTACAAAATTCTACCAGACAGCTTGCTCTTTCATTTCTTACTCCCAATTCATATTCACGTACTATGTTTCCTTCTCTTCCTTTTCCTACTCTCGAATTCCAGTCACTCATGACTATTAAATTTTCATCTCCCTTCACTACCTGAATAATTTCTTTTATCTCATCATACATTTCATCAATTTCTTCATCATCTGCAGAGCTAGTCGGCATATAAACTTGTACTACTGTAGTAGGCATGGGCTTCGTGTCTATCTTGGCAACAACAATGCCTTCGTGTGCTGTTTGTAGTAGCTTACCCGCATTGCTATTGTTTTATTCATTATTAAACATACTCCTGCATTACCCCTATTTGATTTTGTATTTACAACCCTGTATTCACCTGACCAAAAGTCTTGTTCCTCCTGCCACCAAACTTCACTAATTCCCACTATATCTAACTTTAACCTATCTATTTCCCTTTTTAAATTTTCTAACCTACCTGCCCGATTAATGGATCTGACATTCCACGCTCTGATCCGTAGAATGCCAGTTTTCTTTCTCCTGATAACGGCAGCCTCCTGAGTAGTCCCCGCCCGGAGATCCGAATTGGGGACTATTTTACCTCCGGAATATTTTACCCACGAGGACACCATCATCATTTATCTATACAGCAAAGCTGCATGCCCTCGGGAAAAAATTACGGCTGTAGTTTCCCCTTGCTTTCAGCCATTCATAGTACCAGCACAGCAAGGCCGTTTTGGTTAGTGTTACAAGGCCAGATCAGTCCATCATCCAGACTGTTGCCCCTGCAACTACTGAAAAGGGTGCTGCCCCTCTTCAGGAACCACACATTTGTCTGGCCTCTCAACAGATACCCCTCCATTGTGGTTGCACCTATGGTTTGGCCATCTGTATTGCTGAGGCACACAAGCCTTCCCACACCAACAGCAAGGTCCATGGTTCATGGAATAATATTATTGACTGAAATGAACTGAATTTATTTTGACTTTAAGTATTTCTTTGCAAGAGCTTTTGTAATTCAGTGACAGATAATTTTAAACAAATGACCTATAAACAGGTGACCCTATTGTCTTTGCACTAATACTGCTGCTCTAAAGTAGCATACAACATCATAATGTAACATTGGATAAGACGACAAGTTTTTTGCTTTATACTGTGCTACAAGTGAACTTGAATTGTAATACTGATATTTAAATTCAATTTACTTTAAGAAAGAGGAATGCTGCTTAAGGCAAAATAACTTTACAAGAATTCCAATAACTAGTTCCATATTACTACTAAATTGATCAAAAATTGAAATTATTGACTGGTAGTTTTCTGCATAGATTTGAAATAATTTTCAGATTATAAATATTATTAACAAAAGTCTCATAACTTTCCTTCTTTTGTTACAAGTTGAGACGCCATGGTGGCAGGATGATGTCTTCATGTCTCTATTCTGGTAGCCATTGTTAATGCTTTCCTTTGTGCATTTCTACACCATTACACATTGGTTTGTCACATGCAAATTTACCATCAGTTCTGTTAGACATTCCTGCAAATCAAGTATTTACATAACTGAGACAATTTTCCTATGATCCAACCCAGCTATCTTCAGTCTTGATACCACTAACATTTAAATAAATGCTATAGAGACCATTACACAGAATGACTCTCTCTCACGTTCACACATGTGCATCTACCACAACTCTCCAATGTCTGACCACTGACCAATCCCTACCTTTGTTTGTGCTTTTTGCACATGGCCCTGCCCATGTGCAAGGCCACTCAACCATAATGCTTGTACCTGTTTGCTTCCACACTGGATGCAACAGCAACACAAATGCATATATTCCAAAGTTCCTGATACTTCTTTGTCAGCATAACAGATCATGTACCATTTTGAGCTCTTTGAATGGTCAACTGTATCAGGCAGGGCACTTACCTACCTTGAGGTGACCAACTTAATCCAACAACTCCTCTCCCTCCCCCTCCCATTTTTCTCCTGTGTTGGCGTTTAAGTGCTCCCTCCGCTGCCACCACCACCACCACCACCACCACCACCACCACCACCACCACCTCTCCCCTCGTAGGGAAGTACTATATTGTCTGGTAAGGGCCTTCTAATTGAATAGCTCTAGTCCAGACTTTCCCCGCATCTCATGGATTCAGTGCAATGGTCACTACACAATGATTTTTATCGTAGTGGCCACTTTCCAAAGTTCCTGATACTTCTTTGTCAGCATAACAGATCATGTACCATTTGGATCTCTTCAAATGGTCAACTGGCACTTGCATATTTCTGCTACCACTTCATGCCCTCTCTGTCAGATAGCACCAATGATGTTCTGAGTGACGTGTCCTAACCTATCGTCTGCTTTCCAGGAACTGCTATTCCCATTTCTACAGGCCCTTACTGCCACCGGGCAGTGCAGTGGTTGACTAAAGACACTGCAGCAACAATTCAGGATCATTTAAGGGCGCTGCGTGTCTCAAGTGACATCATTCAGAGACCACACTCATCAGTTTGAAGTGACTGCACACAAGCCTCACAGTTTAATTAAGCACAGCAAGGAGGAATGCTGGGAGCACCATATATGCACCTTGGGAATGTATGTCTTAATTCTCTGTGTACAGACCAAGCTCCATAGTCTTCTGGGCCTCCAGTGATTAACAACTGGTGTCAGTTCTTGCTGAACGCCTTGCAACCCATTCTGTATCAGCATCTGTGAGCTCTAGCTCTTCTTACCCAACTACCTTATGAGTGCATAATGGGAAAGTTGAAGATATATCCCTATTGTTCACCCTCACCACTCAGAATTATATAAAAATCTTTCACTGACTGAGAACTTCCCAATTCTAACCAGACAAAACCCCACATCCATCAACATCTACTGGCCAATTAGCCTCACCAACATACTCTGCAAATTGGTTGAAAAGATTATAGCACGATGGTTTTTGTTGAGTTTTCCGTTGTGGGGCCTTTTGCCCTGTCAGTGTAATTTCTGGAAGGGACAATCCACAAATGACCATTTGATTAGATGGGAAACAGCAGTCAGAAAGGCTTTTTTTTAATGCCAACTCCTCATTGCAGTCTTCTTTTTATGTACGTAAGGTGTAGGACACCACTTGGAGTCATCACATTTTACTTACTGTCCATATCAGGTGATTTTGGGGCTCCATATTGATATTTTGGTTGGTTTGTTCATGTCAGGGTTGATATATCACTCAGCTTCCCACAGATTTAAGAGAACAGTGTCCTTCAGGGCTCCATGCTGAGTGTGACACTCTTCCTCATTGCTGTCATTAGGGTAGTCATGTCTGTCAGACCAGTGGTGTGCGCTCTATGTTAATGGTTTTTGCATTTGGTATAATTCACAATGTGTCACCTTGGCCGATCACCAGCTCCATGTGGCTCCGCTTTCAACTTTTCCTCTAGCTTCCAGTTCTCTCCTGAGGAAACAGTTTGTACACTCAGGTGGTTTTGAATTGAATTGAATTGAATTGAATTGAATTTTATTTGATCCTGTAACATTACATTGTGTACAGTAAATGTACATGTAATATAGGACATGTCAAAGTATTAACATTCTTTATTACTTAGTTTTATACACCTTTAGCTTACATTTTTACATCACTGATAATGAATAACAATATATACAAATTTAATGGCATAAGTATTCTGCAACACTGTAAAACTCTTTTTCAATGAGATAGTCTTTAAATTTCTTTGGAAAGTCTTTGTGAAGTACACTATCTTGCAGGTTTTTGGGCAGATTTCTTATTAGTCTGATACCAGAGTACTGGTGTCCTTTTTAGCATTGCCAGTCGGTGGGGTATGCTCCGTACTTCGTTCTTCCTTCTTGTATTGTGGGTGTGTACACTAGCATTTGTAATCCAGTCCTCACTACCTTTTGTGATGTACATTATTGTTTTGTATATATACAATGATGAAAAAGTTGAGATACCTAAATTCTTGAAACAGTTTCTGCACGTTTCAGAGGTCTTTCTTCTTAAAATGGTCCTAAATGCCCTTTTTTTGTAAAGTGAACACTCGTTTTGTCTCTTGTTTGTTTGAGTTTCCCCACACAGTCACTCCATACTGTAAGTATGGTTCGAAAAGTCCATGATACACTGTACACAGAAGGTTCTTGTCTGAATACTGTGATAGCTGCATCATTAAGAATATGACAGAGCTCAGTTTCTTACAGACATTATTAATATGTTTTTTCCATTTCAGTTCATTATCCACAAGAATACCTAAGAATCTAGCAGATTCTCCTTCTTCCAGTCTTGTTCCATCAACCTCTAAATCCATCTCTACAGCCTTTTCCTTGTTTTTAAACACTGCATACATAGTCTTTTTTAGATTTATACCCAGTTCATTTTCCAACAGCCATTGAGCTGTGACATTTGCAGATATGTATGCTCTTCTCTCAAGCTGTTCCATATTTTGGTCACTATTTAGTATTTTCATGTCATCAGCATACAGTATTTTCTTTTCTTCCTCCTCAACACCTATATCATTAACAAACACATTAAATGACAATGGCCCCATTACCGAACCCTGGGGCACTCCATATTTGATGGATTTTTGTGTTTCTGATTGGTATGAGTTTTCTAATGATACATACTGCTTGTGGTTGCACAAGTATGATTTTATCCATTCACCTGGTTGCCCCCAAATGCCATAGTTGCTTAATTTTAGTGTCAGCATTTCATGGTCAATGGTGTCAAATGCCTTTGATAGATTCAGAAACATTGCAGAGACAACCTTTTTCTCATCTAAGGACTGTAAAATGTATTCTGTTAGACTGGCAATTGCTGATTCTGTAGATTTACCCTTTCTGAAACCATGTTGTGATGGTATGGGAATGTTATGTTTGTCCAAATAGTTAACTAATCTGGTATACATAAGCATTTCTAGGATTTTTGAGAAACCTGATATCAGTGAAACTGGTCTGTAGTTGTTGGGATCATCCTTATACCCTTTTTTGTACACTGGCACTACCTTCGTTATCCTCAGTTTTCTGCAAAAATTGCATCTCTGACAGAACAGTTTGCCATGTTCAGCAGTGGTGTTATTATCTCCTCACATACCAGCTTTATTACATGATTTGATATTTCGTCATCACCAGCTGATTTCTTGGACTTCAGTTTCTGTATAGTTTTCCACAATTCATCTTCCGTGACTGATCTTAAGAACATAGTCCTGCACGATCTTTTTTGGTACCTTAATACCCTTCTGTTTTTGACTATTTCTTTCAAATTTTAAGTTTTCTACTACACTGATATAGTTATTATTCAATATGTTTGCCATTTCCATACCATCTGTGACCATTTTCTTTGTTTGACCCATCTTTTTCCTTTCTTTCAGCATTGATTGCATTCCAAGCTGCCTTTGCCTTGTTTTTTGAGTTCGCTATAGTGGTGTCAATTGCTCCTGCTTTGGCTTCTCTTATTGTTTTTCTATACTTCTTTTTTAACATTTTATAGTTTTCAGCTTTGTCCATCCGTCTCAGATCCTGAAGCTTCCTTCCCTGTTCTAGTATTTCACTGGTAATCCATTGTGTTTAATCTTGCTGCCTTTCTTGTCTCTCTACTTTGGGAAATGCTACATTAAAATGGTACTTAATTGTTGAATTACCAGTTGGAATATGCCTGGAGCGAGGCTCTCTGATGGGAGTTCCTAACCCTGTAAGAATGTGTATTCCATATTTTCCTGCATCCCTGTTGATGTTGAACCTCAGATGCACACATTTTTCCCTCCCTATCAAAAAATCAGTAATAAGAATTCTGTCTGGACGAAAATGCTTTAACATCTTGGGCTAAGTGACTACATTAACTATAAACTATATTGTCAGACTGTTGTAGGTGAATATTTTGTTGATAATTATGTTCTAACTTATGTTTATCTATGATGTTATCATGTTCAAAAAGAATGTTTCAGGAGTGCTACAAACTTAAATTCCATTCTAATGCAAATTAATTAATCACATATTATGTTAACCATAAGGTTACTGTTTTAGTAAAACAGAAAGTATCTGCAACATGAGTCAGCCCAAAACTTCACAAATTGTTAAGATATTGTGTACTTTTGATCTAGAAGGGAGAGAGTGTACATGAAGTCTTGTATTGTAAACAAATAGCATTTTAGAGCTACTGTAAACAACAACGAGATAAAAAATTATTCAGTCCCACTCAGTAAACACTCAAATTATGTAGTCACAAAGAAACTTAAAATTATGTCAGGTGAAGCAGGAAACTATAGGAAAACTAATGAAATGACAACAATGTATCAGTGAGTGGGAAACATGAACACTCACAGATTGTTTTTACGTATTATTAATAATATAAATTGTTGAATCAAGAAAATTATCCCTGGAAGGAAATTGTATAGAATAACCAAAAAAGTGAGCTCAAAATGACATGAAAGAATTTAATCAGTGAATCTATTTAGTGCTAGTTCAGTTCCAGCCCCTGCTATCGTGAAAGGAGAAGTATGTCGTTGGCTGACAATCATAACAAAATGTGAACATGCACAAAGTTTTTCACTCTTGTAATGGACTATATGCTGCATAGTACACTAATTAGCAAAATAACATGGGGTTTGATGACAACAAGTCCTAAAATAATAAAAGTAGCTTGAAATGAGATTTACACTCTGCACTGACTTGTTAGGATATGAATGCCACAAAACGGATGGACTGGCTGTATTGGAGTAGTGGTTATTGATTCACCTTGATACTCTCCCACCTCTTCATCCCTCTTTCATCTGTCAAATAACCGATGACATTTCTACTGGATGAATAGCCTACCACATCACTGTGCCTTCTCATTTCGTTCCATTTATCCAGTGCATCAGTTAATCAAATGACTGAATGATCTTACAGTTTTTTAAAGTCATCTTCCTCGTCTCTGTAAATATTTGTAATCATGCAAAGGGCAGGTAATACATGATTTTATGCATGACTGTTACATGTTTGGTGCAAGAGTGCGGACATGCAGAATGTGGAGAAATGTATTTCCTATTTACACACATGTGAAAGGTCTGAATGTATCTCCCAACTAGAATATCAGTGGGATCTGATGGGATAAATGAGCAAAAAGTGAATGGAACAAGAGGGTAGAAGCAGGCAGAGGACATTTCTAACAGAAATTGGGGCTGTGTACGATGGCCGGTCACCATTTTTGATTGCTCCAGCTTTAGTAGTGTCTGTAGCTATTATGTATCTGTATGCTGCTTAACACACCATCTGTGTGATAGTAGATTGTCGTCACCCGTAGTTATTAAAAAATTATTGAACTAAAAGCTTTTCCCATCTGTATTTTTAATTTATTTTAAAATGTTTTGTATGTATCATTATTTGTGATGATGTAATGTAGGCAACTGATTTATGTTTGAATGCAGTTGATTTGCATTTTTTAATTATTTAATTATTTTTACAGGCTGTGAAAAGCAACAGAGTACAAAGTGCAGATGACAAGAAAAAATGTGAGATGTTGAACAATCCAGGGGCAGTATCACCAAAAAGCATAAGAAATGCAGTCAACTCAAAACAAAAGAAAGAAATAGTTGACAGAAATGTAAAGAAAAGTAAAAAAGAATGACAGTCATCTCTACCTGGCTCAGTCAAAGATGTGAATAGTGATTCTTTAGATGGCAATAACTGTCTAAATAATAAATTTGAAATCCCAATTCATTTTAGAAATTCAGAAAGGAGAGTTCTAAAGAGTAGAAACAAACAAATCAGTGAACAAAAAGAATGTTCTAATGATATAATGTATGAGAACAAGAATGATGGTGTTTGTAAGAATGAAGTTTCTTGTAGTATCCAATCAAGTAATAAAATAAATTATGGAAAATTAAAGCCAAATAGTACAGTCTCAGTACTAGGCAAAGATAGTAAAGAATCCACCAGTGATGAAAATAGTAAGTGCACCACCAAGAAAACTGAAAATATGAAAACAAGTGATATGAGCAATGATTTTACAGGTAAGATGATTATTTCAGTATCCCAATTTAAAGAATGTAAAACGCACACTGGTGTCCAAAATTAAAGCAGCAAACTGTTATGTCCCCAACCTGTGTCCAGTTCACAACATAATCATACAAACTGTCAAACAGATGTCCGTACGATCATGTTCTGCATATAAGATGGCATTCCAGTCAACTGACAACTGTGCCAATGGTGATGTCAGGGCACCTATCAAAAAAGGTAGTGTCTGCCGGGTAGCCCAACAACCACAATAGCTTTGTACACAGTCACAGATGGTACAGAGAAGATGTTTACCAGACACTCTGCAGTGGTGGGCCATAGAAAGAAGGGAAACAGGACAGCAGGAAACCGATTTGGACCAATGGCATAATGTGAATCGTTCTGTCATTTCTCGGATTTGCTGACAGTTTGTAGAAACCAAAACTGTATCTCAACGACCAGGTGTGACTTCAGGAGAGAGGACTGTTTTTTGGCTGTAAGAGCACAATAGTAGTGCCTTAGTAGTGCACAGTAACTGGCATGTGAGCTCACAGCAGCCACTGGATGTGTTGCATTGGGGCAAACGGTGTGCAGAAGGGTTTGGCAGAGTGGCCTTTATTGTCGGAGACCTACTGTATGCCTATCTCTTATGCATCTTCACAGAAGGAAAGGGAACTTCTAGAGGGGAGTCTCAAAATGCCACCTGGACTGTCGAACAGTGGGCCTCTGTTGCTTTCACTGATGGTCCCAGTTTAGTCTGGAGAGTGATTCTCATTGGATTCACATCTGGAGGGAACATGGAACACGATTTTGGCACCCAAACATTGTGGAAGGAGACCGATATTGAGGAGGATCCCTAATGGAGTGGGCAGGGATTATGTTTACCACTCAAACCCCTCTTCATGAAATTGTATGGGTTAATTGGCAAGGATTAACTGCTGTCAGGTATCATGACAAGATCTTGGGACTTCACCTGCAGTTGTTGCAGGGTGCTTTGTGCCCACACTTCATATTGATGGATGTCAATACTTGACCCCCATAGAGACAGCTGGTTGATGTTTTCTTGGAAACAGTATTGCACGCATAGTTGGCCTGCTCACGCTCCCAATTTGAATCCCATAGAGCATATCTGTGATGCACCATGGAGATGGCTTGCCTCACATCAGCATCCGTCAACCAGTCTCCAAGACTGTGAGCAGCTCTGCAGGAAGAATGGCCATTATTGCCTCAATAGGTGACTGATGATATTCACAGCATGCCCCATCATTATCAGGCCTGTATTGCTGCCAGAGGTGGTCACACCCCATACTGAGCACATTAACCAGTTGTCTGAATGTTTGTGCAAATCCGTTAAGTTGGAAAAAAAGAACAACATTTTTGTCTACAATTACACATGTTGTTTACAGTCTGCATTCTTAAATTGTTTCTACTTTACTATCACATGCTTACAATGTTTTGTGGCAAAATAATTGCAACCTAGCAAAATTTCCATTTGTTGTTTTAATTTTGGACACCGGTGTATTTGCACCAACATTTTAATGACAGTGATTAAAACATTCCCTATTTCTAGCATTCTATCTGTCTATTTGTAAGAAATTCTCTGCTAGGTCTGTGGACTCTCAGATAAAGTTCAGAGATTAAAGTAAAAGTTGTGAAAGACATATTAATAGATGCTTGTGCTTCAATGTCTCCAATTGCCATTCATATCCTAACAAATGTTCAGTAGAAACAATAACACTATATAGACTCCAGCTAATAGTTTAAGCTTGGGCATTAAATACTGTACTACAGTGTGCATTCAAGATAATGATCTTTTTCATAAACATTATTTTTGAAAGCAGCATTATTCAGTTTTCTTATATGTGGATCTTTTCTATGGGAAATAGGTCCGTGATCCTCTGTAAGCCTACTGCAATATCTCTCTTGTATAATGTACTCTTCCAAACTCTGAAGGCAGGATGTGACTCATCATTACATACCATGTTTTACAGACTATAAAATGCACCTTAATTTTTAAGCAGTTTTTAAGATAACATTTTTACCGTTTTTATTATTAGATTGAAAAGCCAGACAGAAAAAGAATTCCTAGTGTATAAAACTGAACTAGCCATTTAAAATCCCCAAAAATCACCATCTGAACTTTCTTCATCCTCACCATCGTTATCATTTTTTTCCCCTTCATATATAAGATGGTCCTCACTGACACTGAGAGTGCTACTTGTGTTGCACTTGGAAGACTTAGCAATAATATCTTCTCTCACTCCAGATGGTGACTCTTTTATCCATTGACATACTTGTTTGAGTGTAGGTCATTTTAAAACTACCTCCAGTTATGAATTCGTGTTGGGGTTCATGCATCATCCATTTGTTCCTATCCTCTCCCATACATACTTTAAATGATTTATTTATCAAGACATAAAGAGGTTGCAAATTTAAAGTAGGTCCTCCCAGAGTACCAAGAAGGTTTGTCTGACTTGATTTCTCTTTCACAGAATTTTTTAAATGACTGCTAAACTAATGTAGCACAAGAAGAGAACTCTTCAATGAAGCACCATTCCTTTTCTCCCACAGTCTGTTAGTCCATAGTTCCATACCATCCTTGTCCATTCAACCCTTGTCATGTGTGTGGACAATACCACCTGGTGGTACTTCAGACGGTTTTTGCATTATTTTGTGTTTGAAAATGATCATTTGTTTAAGCTTAGTACCATCAGCACAACATGAAAGGATAACAGTGTAGTGTATTTTTTCACATCCACTTGCTTTTATAGTTACACTTTTAGTACCTTTCATGGCAATAGTTTTGTTACTTGGCACATCAAATGTCGGAGCAGTTTCATCTATATAGGCTATCTGGCTTAGTTCCACACTGGTTTTCTTTCAGTGCTGAATAATAAAGCAATGGAAAGCTAATTTCTTTCCATACTCTTGTGGTATTTTCTGAGATATGTAGATTTTGTTTGTACACTAAGTCCATGACACCTCATAAACTTAGCACCAATCAACTCCACTGCAGTGCTAGCTTACAAGTGTGTATTTGAATCATTTTTGTGTTAATCTCATTGTCATTTTGCCAGTGTCCTTCAAGCCATTTCAATACATCATCTTCTAGTTCTTTACTAACTCGTCAGCCATGAACTGTATTTTCTGTTGGTGGAGGGCCAAAATACTGCTCAGCTGCTCTGTTTCCATGTTCTTCTGCATATGCTATTACATTCTATTTATAAACCACATGAATACCTTTTATTTTTTCCGTTATGAAACTAGCTACTAACAAAAATATTGTACTGTTACCGGTACCACAAGTCACTTTCAATTCAAGGTCACTGGCATCATAGACTGCAATGATGGGTCACAGGCTAGACAGTGTTCTGGGTTTGTGATGGCGTTCCAGGAGGGAGATAGTGTCAGCAAGCTTGTAAATCCCCAAAACTCATGTTATTTGTATCAGTGCACTGTTGCTGTCAATTGAATCCAATGCTGCTAGATAGAGGTAGGTTTCCTACAGCATTGAATATATGGTCATTTTTAAGAGAGCAGGAATTTTAAATCAAACACTGGACATTTTTATATTAATTTTGAGTACAAGGCCCATAAAATATGATACTGGCTTTTCCATGTGGCTGTTCATACCCAAATTCTGTCACTGTCATGGTTCTCAGTAATTTACAATCTTCTCTCTTTCTCTACCACCCTATTTATTGACATCCGACTCTCATTTTGATTTGTTTTTATATAATATTTTATAGTAATTCCCCCCCCCCCTCCCATCTGACTCTCTCCTTAATCTGAAGCTTATTAATTCACATGCATTTTTACAGTTTGTATAGATATCTTCAACTCCCAGCCTTTATGTCAAGAGCAGATTGTGATATCAGCCAACTAGGTATTGAAGAAAGATCATGTAGACAGCCAAAATGTGAAAGTGGCGAGCACAATATCAGTCCATAGAAGACATCAGGTGAAAATCGTGGTTTACATGGACTGACAAGAAGAAGAACACAGTGGCAGGTTTCAAAGTATCAGGATTTACGAAGGCTATTACTTGGTGACAACTTCACATACTGATGTCAGTGTGAGGTTAGCAGGTCACATAAAGCTGACCACCAGATGTTGCTGGTGTCATGGTTGGTACATTCATGTGCTTATGTTGATAGCCATCTCCAGTTCAACAGCATCTCTGATTCAGAGTATCAGTTAATAGTACTGCCGAATACCAAACCTCTCCACACTATGGAGGTCGCTGGCTGGAAGCATCCTGGTGTTGACTGTTTTGATGAGTGCATGGGTGTCTGTAGTTTCAACGTCATGCTGATCCTGGATGTTTGTATCCATCGAAATGTCATCAGGGAAATTAGACCACAAGCAGTCAGGTCCTGCAAGAAGGCAGCCCTGTAGGGTCTCCTCAGAAACTTTCTTGTATGGAATCTCATTTCTGTTATAGGTGCCACCAATAGTATGTAGTGTTATCAGTTATGATAAGGATGCTAGGTCAGCATTGTCTATGAAGTCAGGTTTTACCTTGGAACATTTGGTTAGTGATGCCACTGTGACAGTAGCTTCTTTCTCCTGGTAGTGCAACTGCTCTCATTGGTTCACATTATCTACTACTACTAGAGTCCAGCCAGATGATCTGCCAAACAAATGTGCCCATATTTGTGTTCTGAGTCAGAAAGCTGTTTGGAGTGCTGGATGGGAGTGGTACTGAAGCTGGAGGAAATGTAGTAATATTATTGGATGTCCTCCATAAAGCATATTTGGCTACTTTTTTTACATTTATTGATGGTATCTACAATGTGCTAAGGAATAAGTTTAATGCTGCTCCTGTTTGTACCAGAACAAATTTCCTTCTTGCATTCTTCTGTCCCTTCATACTAGGCGTTCCATTCTACTTTTACATCTTCATCAGCTAATCTCATTCAGTAACAAAAATGCTTAATTTTATTAGCTATGATTTTCCTTGTTCACCTGTTAGAATAGAATAAATTATTTAAAGTATTATGACAGTCTAGAAATTATTGACAGGAAAGATATAATGAATTTTATTTAATAAGAGATGAGACAGTTGATGACACGCATTGATGTCCTCTTTGTTTATCCTTTTTTATACTATATTTGTGTGCTGTTTACAGCTTTTGTGGCTGTTTCTCATAATCTAGCCTTTCCTTTTTAAGTAACATTATAGTTTCATCAATATTGCAGATTTTCTCAGAAAACCCCCACATACCCTGAAGCAGAGGAAGAAACTGGCCTAAATAGACAAAACCCTATCACAAAATAACAAAAAAATGGATTTATTTGATGAAAATAGCAGGGTATTATGTTTAAGATCTTGGTGTCTGCATGCTTTCATAATAAATGTTTTAGATTTATCGTATTAGTTTCATTGAGACCATTGTAATCCATTCCTTCAAAAAAATTCATTTCAGTAGTACACTCAAATAGTGATTTTTCCTTTTGTTTTTAAGTACATCTTCACTCACCTGTCATCTTGCTGTGTCTTTAATTTATGCAACTCTGTGGTCCAAAACACTCTTACTTATGTTAGCATTTATTTGTATGCCCACCTTTGTGAACATCTATGCCTACAATACAACTTCATTTTTGTAGGCAGTCAGGTGGATTATTCTCTCTTTCATTTATCTATGCTGAGGAGCAAGGTGGTACAGTGGCCATGCAGGTTTAGATCTCCTGTGATTTCCATAATTCACTCGAGGCAAATGGTGCAATACTTCCTTTGAAAGAGCATGGCCAGTTTCCTTCCCCATCCTTGAAGCAGTCAGAGCTTCTGACCTATCCATAATGACCTTAATGTCGATGGGATGTTAAACCCTAATCCTCATTCAATCTTTCCTTCCTTCGTCTTGCACTTATACACATCCATACAACCATTGTATCAGATGGTTTGGTTGATTTCTGTTACTTGCTGTGCCAGGTTTCATCACATATGATACAAGGTGAAGGGTGATCTCTTCTTCTGTGACCTGGCTCGTTATAGTTAGTGTTATATACAGATTTTGGTTACAGTAAAAATATGTGATTGTCTTAGTAAATTTTTGTGTACGAACCATTTGAAGATGTATATAAACTTTTCATGTATAATTTGATTTTAAGGCTGTAATTTGGATCAGTTGTACAATCGAAGATAAGCAGTTTGATGTCTTGTTAGAAGATGTTCATGATGATGATGTATTTATGCTTACTGGCCATCACACAGAAAGCTCTGATGGCCTCATACTTATGAAACAACCACCTGCACTTGTCACAGAATTGATCATCAGTTACCTTTTTGCAAGGTAGCCTCTACTGATTGAGGAGAAATTGACTGTGGAATGCCTATTAAATATTGATTTTGAAGCACTTTCAGACTACTTTTCACAATTTTGAAACTTTAACGATACAGGACAGAAGATGGAAGTGTGTGTCCTAGATTGTACAACTTTTCTTTACAATTTCCTGTTTTCTGCCTTTCTGTTTTCCTGACTAGCAACCTAGCAAGCTTGTGTTCTTTCAGTTAAACCTGATGAATGTACTGCAATAACTCCTGTACCTCAATGTGTTAATTTAACCATCTACATCTACCTCCATATGTACATCTGCATCAGTTCTCCCTCTGTATTAAGTTTGGCAGAGAGTTCGTAGTGTACCAGTGCCATACCCCACACCCATCCCCTCCACCACTCTATCCCTCCATACTATGTGGAAGAATAATTTCTGTAGTTGTTGCATTGTAGTCATTATGTGAGATGTATGTTGGAGGAAATAGTATTTATCTTAGCTCCTCCTGAAATAGGACCTCTCAGAATTTTGTAAGAAAAAATGCTCTGTGCTGCACATAGTCTGTCTTGTAGCATCTCCCACTCCAGTTTTTGCAGCATTTTTGCAACGAACTCAAGCAGCTAAGCAAATGTGTGATGAAGTGTGCAGTTCTGTTTCGAATCTTTACTATGTGTACCACTAAAACAATTTTTTAAAGTGCTGTATTTGACAAACAGTATTCAGGAATTGACTGGCAAGGATTTTGCAAGTGATCTCATTCATAGGTGAATTAAACTTCTTTAGCGTTCTTATAATACTCATGAATTCTGCTCTCTGCCTTCCCTGTGACAAGATTTGTGTGGTGGTCTACCTTAAATCACCCAGACAGGAACTCTGATATGCTCGAAGACTGAGGCTAATTGTTGTGAAAAGAAAATTGTGTATTGGGTAATAAAATGTTTTTGTATCAGTTAGTACACCACATATGTTCTACAGATTCCCTTTCAGGCTTCGTTTCTTAAACACTAACATATATATTTTGCACAATGTGACATACTCTTTTAGTGCAGTTGTTTTTTGATGTTTATATGTAGTTGTAGTTCTGGTTTATTATATGGAACCAACAGTTATTTCCATTGTGTGGCACATGACCAATGACACAAAATTTAATGTATGACCCATTCAGTGCTCAAGCCAGGCTTTGGGTGGGACAGCAGAAATACATGTGCAATCTCCAGTGTGTTTTATGCTGGTGCTGCCTCCTAACTTGTAAAGATTTATAAAAGACTTTCATTCAAGCTGAGTGAGTTATGTAAAGTGTTTAACTTGAACTGGAATCATGCATTAAACCAGGAAAGAAATGATTGTCAGTCTCTTTCAGGCATACGGGAACACCAAAAATACAACATATTACCATGCCTAATACAGTGTAGAAAAATCATTGCCATTCAAAGTAGCTTCCATTTGTCTCAGTATGGATAAATGCAGCTCACGCATGGCTTTCAAGGGAATTTTATACCATTCTACCAGCAAAATAGTGGCAAGTTGAGGTATCAATGATGGAGGTTGATAGTGATCACACACCCTTTTCACTGAAGTAGACTAGAAAGGCTCATATTGAGATCTGGTGATTGTGGCAGATAACAGAGAAGGAACAATTTCTCCTCATGATCACAAAATCAGTCCTGGATGACACGAGCTTTGTGAACAGAAGGCCCTATTGCCATGGAACACATCAGCACCATTAGGGAACAAATCCCAGAATCATGACATGGACCTGATGAGCCAATATGGTCTCACAATCCTTGGCATTAATGTGACCTTGCAGAGTAACGATGGGGCCCATGGAAACCACAATATAGCTGCCAAATTATCACAGAACTTCTGCCATGTTTCACTCTTGGATTGGAAACTGATCTGTATCGCTGATTTCTGGTTTTGGATTTCCAGCTCGCCCTTCGGTTTCCAGCTTATGGAGTTCCCTTTATGTTGTTCCAACTGTGACATTCAACTCAGCAATGGCTTTTTGCAACTGTCATTATCCTATTTTTCATCACATCCCCCTTTGATGATGGACCATCATGACCACTCAACACACACTTTCATCAGCATTGTGACAGCAGATGATGTTTTCCCACTTTCCTGGTTTGTGGTGTGAATCTTCAATACAGTACCTCTTGAAACACCAAACTCTTTGGCTATCTTGGTTACAGAAGCACCCACCATATGAGCACCACTAATTTGATATGTTCGAATGCACTGAGCTCTTGCATAATGCAAGTACAACTACACAGAACACTGTTCTGACCAAGAGTGGAGCTTTGGGCAGAGCAGTTTGTGGTCAAACTGCAGGCTTGGCTAGCATTGAAATTTATGTTTAGGCTTGCATTTCATGTTGTATTTCCATATTTGTGTGCAACCCCTGTATTTGAAGATTTTGTTCAAAAGCAATGACGCTGATGGCACTGCTACTTGTACACTCTGAATGTCTTCCACAAACTTCCTGTAGATGCATGCAGAATTGTAGTAATAATTAATTTCATTCACCCCTGTTACTTGTGACATTAGTTTGATGTTGCAACAGGCAATACATGAAATTACATTTCACTAACCATTCTGATCAGTTGCCTTGCAGAAGTAGTTGTTGGTGCAGTATTTTAAACATGAACATAAGAAGCAAATTAACTGTACAATGAATGAGAGTTTCTTTGATTTAAACAAATACAAACTGACCTGCCCATCATGATGTACTTCAAACCATGTTGCATAACTAAACATTAGAATGTCCAGGTTGGAATATCAACAACATTGTAAAAAAGATAGATTGATACTCACCATAAAGACGACATGTTGAGTTGCAGACAAGCACAATGAAAGATTGCTACAAATAAGCTTCCGGCCAAAGTCATCTTCAGAAAAGAAAAACAAAAATTTACACACATTCACACAAGCAAATCCACCTCTCACACACTTGACTGCTATCTCCAACCACTTCAGCCAGCATGGAACTGAAACACATTGAATGGGAGCAACAATCTGAAGCCGGATGGGGAACAAATAGCAGGGTACTCGTGAGGAAGGGGAATCAGCACTGCTTGGTGGAGCATCCAGAAACAACAGGTGCAGAACAGGGCTGCCAGGCACAGCATCAGTAGTCTGTGGGGGAGGGTGGTGGTGTGGGGGAGGGGGGGGGGTCAGTATTGGTAAGCAGAAAGGAGAAAAGATGAGCATAAAAGCAGAAAAGACCAATGGGTGCACCTCAGAGAGCAGCTCATAGTGAAGGTGAGGGGAGTTTGATAGAACGTGTGAGGACAATAGGTTACTGTAGGTTTAAGCTGGGATGATTTTGAGAATAGAGAATATGTTGTAAGGATAACACCATCTGAACACTTCAGAAAAGCCAGTGGTGGATGGGAGGAACCAGATGGCCCAGATTGTGAAGCAGACGTTGAAATCAAGCACTTTGTGTACAGCTGCATGTTGTTGCCATAGCCACAGTTTGGCAGTGGACAATTATACTTGTGGACAGCTGATTAATAGTCAAACCAATATCGAAAGCTGAGCAATAATTGCAGCAGAGCATGGCACCCTCCTGTACCAACCTGTTCTGGGTGGTCTAGACAGGAAACATCCCTGGATGATGTCTTCACAATCTGGACTCAGGGACAGGACACCATATCCTCATTGCTCTACAACCTCAACACATCTCCCATCCACTTCACTTGGTCCTACTCAACCAAGTGTGCTACCTTCCTGGACATTGACCCCCTCCTCACTGATGGCTACATCCACACCTCTATCCACATTAATCGCCCCCAACCACCAGCAGTACCAGCATTTTGACAGCTGTCATCACTTCCACACCAAAAAATCCCTCCCTTACAGCCTGGCCACCTGGGGGATATTGTACCTGCAGTGATGGGAGCTCCCATGCCCAGTATGCTGAAGGTCTCTCAAAGGCCATCACAGACAACCACTCTCCCCCAGACCTAGTCTGCAAACAGATTTCCCAATGCCATATCAGCACAGACCCCAATCCTCCCACCATCCACAAGAACCAGCTACAAAGTGGTGCTCTTCAGCACCCAGTACTACCCCAGACTGAAACAAGTGAACCACTTCCTTTGTAAAGGCTTTGATTATCTATCATCGTGCTCGGAAATGAGAGACATCCTACTCAGTATGCTTCCAGCCCCCCATAAGTGGTGTTCCGTTGTTCATCCAACCCTCACAATGTCCTAGTTTACCTACACTATGCCCAACCCCTTGGCATCATATCCCTGTGGATGATCCAGGTGCAAGACCTTCACGGTTCACCAACACAGCAATTCCTGTTCCAGTCCCACTCCATCAGAGACTGAGCCAACTGTGAAAGCAGGCATGCCATATACCAGCTCTGCTGCAATCACATAGTTTTTTTACGTTGGTATGACTACCAACCATCCATCCACCAGGATGATCGGCACCGCAAAACCGTGGCCAAAACCAAAGTAGACCATCCTCTTATCACAACATGTAGCTGTGAATAGCATACTTGACTTCAATGACTGCTTCACAACCCTGGACACCCAAATCCACCCCTCCACCACAGGCTTTTCTGAACTGCTCTCATGGAAGTTGCCCTTACAGCATATTCCCCACTCCCGAAGACATCCTGACCTCAGCCTACAGAAAACTACTGTAGCCACACCCTCCACACAACTGCTCCATCCCCTCTGTCCTGTCACCACTTCAGAATTCGATCCCCTCACCTTCACTGTGCAATGTTCTCTGCTGGTGCATGCATCAATCTTTTCCCCTTCTCTGCTTCACTCCTTTTCATTCCCCATCACTCCCTCTGTTCTCTCACCCCACAGCCTCCCGATGCTGCATCTGCACCTTTAGTTCCTGCACGCTCCATCGAGCAGCACAAATTCCTATTCTCACAGCCATAACCTTCTACTCCTTTTCTACCTCACTCCAGGTTATTGCTCCTCGATAATTCACCAGATGATACAGCTTGAGTTACAAACAAATGCTCTTTGTGAAAATTCCTCTGGTTTTATTGCTGAGTTTTTGTCCACATTGTGTCATACAGTCGAGAAGCAAAAAAAGGGCATAAGGAGAATGTTGTTTCAAAATTCTTTTTCAAACATGTGCGTACTTGGACATAAAAGTGCAATGCATTATTCCTTTGTGTATCAGCTAGGCTTATGATACACAGTATCATCATACCTGAATTCAGCACAATTACTCTTTTCTCGGAGATGATACAGACACAGGACCTCCGAGGCTACAACCACAGATGAAAGCTTCAAGGAAGTAAATGATGTGAAAATATTCAGTTCGGAAGTCAAAGTGTGTGGAATAGCTGTTGGCGGGATTAGCCGAGCGGTCGTAGGCGCTGCAGTCAGGGACTGTGCGGCTGGTCCCGGCGGAGGTTCGAGTCCTCCCTCGGGCATGGGTGTGTGTGTTTGTCCTTAGGATAATTTAGGTTAAGTAGTGTGTAAGCTTAGGGACTGATGAACTTAGCAGTTAAGTCCCATAAGGTTTCACACACATTTGAACATTTTGAACACAGGCATTTCGCTACACAACTCACTCACACTTGGCTACTGTCTCCATCCTCTGGGACCTGACTGTGAAATGCCCCTGTGTCTTGTATGCAGCAGTCTGGGGTGTGTGGTGAGCGTAAGAGGAGAGATAATGGGACAGGAGAGGGGGAAAGTGTTGTGCAGCTCGTGAGAACATGCAGGTGCATGCATGTGGGAACAGGTTGGGAGGCTGGGTGCAGAGTCGGAAGGCTGTGCTGGGGAAACTGGGGATCGTCAGAGGGGAGGCCTTACTGCTATTGAATACTACCTTTCCCAATGCCTGAGTGACTCCTTAAAGGAATATTGAAATTACTGCAACCAGTTGCCTTTTGTTTTGTTCTTTAATTTTTTTTTAACTATGCCATTACCAGTTTTGAACTGCCTAGTGATTCATCATCAGATGGCACATATATTAATTGTCTGCAGCAGTGTGGGAGTCATGTAAAATGATTATCATCAATAATTGTACTGCACTTTACACACTTAGCAGAGATAACACATTCCACATGCTTTACAAAACACCTACATCCAACCAACAGATACTAATTGCTCTATATAACATCCATCCTGCTGCAGAAAATTAATATATCCACCATCTGATGATGACTCACTAGGCAGTTCTAAACCAGTAATGGAGTAATAAAGAAACTGAAGAACAAAACAAAAGGTGACTGTTGCAGTAATTTCAAGAAACCTTTATTTATTACACACACAGTGTTTCTCATCTGTAATAGACAAAAGTTCTGCAGCCTCCTTCATGGTCACCATGACCAACTATATCCTCACCCACAATTACTTCTTATTTGAAGGCATCATGTACAATTAAATCCATGGTACAGCAGTGGCACCACATAACACCATCCTGTACCACCCTGTTCATGGACCATCTAGAGAAATCCTTCATAATCACCCAGAATCCCCGACTCCTCATGTGGTTCAGATTGACTGATGACATCTTTGTAATCTGGATGGGGGATGAGTACACTTTATTGATGTTCCTCCAGAAGATCAACACTTTCTTCCTCATTCACTTCATGTGGTCACCCTCATCTCAACTAACCACCTTCCTCAATATTGACCTCCAACTTAAGACTAATTACGTCAGTACCTCTGTTCACATCAGACCTACCAACCAGCAATAATACCTCCTCTTTGACAGCATACACCCATTCCATATCAAGAAGCCCCTTCCATATAGCCAAGCCACATGCAGTTGTCACATCCGTAGTGATGATCAGTCTCTCTCCAAAAATGCGAAGGCTGCACACAGACCGAAATTACCCTTCTATCCTAGTTCAGAAACAGATTACCCTTGCCTTGTCTCTCCATACACTTACCATTTCTCACATATCCAATGGCCGGCCACAAAGGAGCACTCTCCTCATGGCTCAGCACCACCCAGGACTGGAGCAACAGAACTATGTTCTATGCCAGGGTTCGACTACCTCTCACCCTGAAATGAGGAATCTCTGACTTAATATCCATGGTTGCTGAACATGCTGCCCAGCACAGTGTACTTCCCATCAGTGACAGCTTCACAGCCTGTGCCATCTGGATCCTTCCTACCAGCACCAGCTTTTCTGAACTGGGTTAGTGGCAAATCTCTCTACATCATATTCATTATTCTTGTAACCTCACTGCCCTCAACCTTTGCTTGTCATTGTCCTGCCCTTGCCTATTCCCTTTTCTGCTCCTATTCCAGCACCACACATTCCACCACTGCACATATAGTCTTTTTCCTTTACTCCCTGTCTCCTCTCTCCTCTATCCTCTCCCTCTCCCCCACCCCTCCAACACATCCTCTTGACTCTGCACCTAGCAGCCCATCCTGTCCCCATCATGTCCCTGCATGTTCTCACCAGCACATCATCATCTTCCTCCCACTGCTATCCTGATATCCCTTCCACTCCCCACCTCATGTCTTCTCCTTCCCACCACCATCCTCCCAAGAGTGCTGCATTTGTCAGATACAGGAAGAGCTTGGAGCTGGACCCCAGCAGTGGGAGACAGTGCCACCTGTGTGTGAGATGTGCTTGCGTGAAAGCATATGTGTGTGTGTGTGTGTGTGTGTGTGTGTGTGTAGCACTTGTTGACTGAAAACTTAACTTCATTGTGCCTGTCTGGAAGTCAGTTTCATAAATATTATTTTCCATTGTTTGGTAATTAGTAGTGAGCTATGTTTTACATGGAAAATTGACTATAGCTCTGAGCCTCATTGAAGTGAAAGGTTATGATAGTTCCATAGCACAGCAGATCTAGTCAGAAGTTTTTGGAAGCCACATTCAGTCATTTGTCATTTCACTTCCCACATACCACACAGTGTGTAATACAGGCAGCACATAGTAAAAACATGCAAAATTCCTGATACCCAAGAAGCAACTATTTGTAATTATCTTGTTGCTTCCTGATTATAACATACAAAGTGTATATTAAGACAATCTTTGGAACACAAGACAGCAGTACTTACCATGAATCAGCTTGGTTTTTTCTCCAGAAAATTTTTTAAGTCTATTTATGACATAAATTTTTAATAACTGTGTCATCTAACATGTGTTGGCTCTCTCTCAGCTTGACTGTTTTGCCTGTATAGTGGAGACTGTATGTCTTCTCACAGTGTTTCTAATCATGTACTGCAGAGCAGATGGCATAAGCAATACCAGTTAGAAGCTCATCGAGAATTTCACTGGTTGCTATAGTATCTGTCTAGTTCTTCATGTAATATCTTAGAACTTTCTCAATTTGGATAATACTAAAGCAGTGGATTTTATCACCATTTTCTCCATTTTCCATAGTCCCTTAGTCACTTCAAAATTCATGGTATTATGGTCTATCTATGCAACTACAGTAAATGAAAGTCACTTTGTTTTTGTGCCATATGTGGTTTTGTTCTTTTATTTATGAACTACATATGTGGACTAACAGTGCTGGAAATCTTAACACCAAACGATAATTTAATATTATAAAATTTGGTGCTACAAAAGGTGTTACTAATCTGAAGAATAAGATAAAAAAGTAGTAACATATTATAACTACTACATAGTACATTTATTTTATGTATAAAAAGAAACATATATCATGGCCACTGAAGAGGCTTCATAAACAAAAGAGGCAAAACGCACATGGCAAAAAGAAGCTTCCCTTCGTTTAGGAGCATAGGCGGAACATACCTCCACGAAAAGTGTATTTTATTTGTGATACAGAGTAATATCGCTGTAAAGATGCATAAATACCATCCCTGTGTTTCAATAAGTATTTCTGATATAAAAGGCAATAGGTTCTGAATTAAGGCCCTTCACATCCCAACAGAGCATGATCAATATTCAATGTAATCTAAAATATTACAGATAGAAGATAGTGTTATAAAAATTTGTACACCTTTATGAATTCCTCAGCTGAAAATGTCATGAAATTCCTAAGTTGTGTTGCATTTCCAAAGCACAGATAATTAATCTGCTACACTATCAGATTTTATAGTAAAAAATTACAGCTGCAACGGTGTGATGAGATTATTGTGACTGGAGCTGGTTGTGGTAGCAGCACACTGAGACTCTGTGGATATCTTCCACCAGTGCATATACATACTAGAGTTCCAAGCTCAAAATGGGATGAATTGGCATGGTTATGGAGGTAATGTAATAATGTTCTTCATTGTTTCTCCTGAAGTATCTTCTACTGGGCATTTTGTGCTTTTGGTGTTGCTTGTTATGGACTAAGTAATAGGTTCATGGCTGTTTAAGCTTTTTCTTCTTCCACTTGAATCATAACACAATACCTTCTGATTATCCATTACTCTGTTGATGGACTGATGGTGAAGTGATATGTTATAACACAGCCACCTGCCAATGCCATAGTAAAAATTATAGTTTATTATGTGTGCGTTGCTTCTTTGAAATACATGAGACTGAAGCATATCATTAATTTGATAAAATGATTGATACTAAAAATAAATAATAGTAGTAACCTTGCACTTTTGTTGTGTCATTGATATTGGGGGGATATAATCTTTTTGCTGCAGCCTCTGTGTATCCAGGTTTTGATAATGTGGAACATAACTGTGATATTCTAAATAACTGTCAAACACATGACTTTTAATTTTGATTGAAGTTTAATGAAAAAACTGGAATTGCAGTTACACTGTAACTGACTCATGTCCTACAGAAAACTGTATATTTTTGTGAACTGGTTTGGCAGACTCAGCCACCCATCTTTAAGTATATTTCTAACAGTAAAAACCGGTTCACTTATTGTTGACACTACAATTTTAATAAAGTTATAGTTTCTAAAATTAATTATGAAACAAATAGGACACAGCATTATGTACATATTGTTTACTCAATTTTTGTTTCAAATTTGCAACATAAATATTTTGATCTACCTAGAAATATTAAATCCTTAACATATAATTGCTGCTTTAAATTCTTTGCTGGCATTTATGCCTAATACAAGGTTAGATATTTTAAGGTAGCATGCTTATTCTGTAATGAAATTTCATGTGAAACTTTTTGCCAGATTAAAACTATGTGCCAGACCAAGACTTGAGTTCAGGACCTTTGCCTTTCACGGGCAAGTGCTCCACCATCTGAGCTACCCGAGCACGATGCACGTATGGGCAGAACTGAAGCTGTGAGGACAGGGAGTGAGTCGTGCTTGGGTAGCTCAGATGGTAGAGCACTTGCCCGCAAAAGGCGAAGGTCCCGAGTTCGAGTCCGGGTCCCCCACACAGTTTTAGTCTGCCAGGAAGTTTCATATCAGTGCACACTGCAGAGTGAAAATCTCATTCTTGAAATTTCATATAAACTGATAATGTGATAATGTGTATAGAGTGAAAAGATGTGCTTTTTACGTAATTGAGTAATAATATTGTAGAGTGGACTTCACCTTTGTGGTGGGAGGAAGAGCCATTTTTTGTAGGTCATGATGACATTCAGCTCTGCACTGTGGGTATGGTTGCAGCGAAGTGGTGATTAGCAACCAAGTTGCTATCTTCTGATAAATCAAGAGCACAAAATTGTCACATGTTTATTGATCAGTTTACGGCAGTTGTGGCCCTGGTGTGCATCAAAGATGCTGATCTCAGTGTGCAGTCCTCAGAGGCACAGCCAATTCACAGTGCAAATAGGCTGTCCTGTGATAGTGGCATGCTGGTGGCTCTATCATGGGCTGCATGCTGTGACTGTTGCCAGCACTGGCAGACATGTCAGTACAATCAGCACCAGAACGTGTGCATTCAAGCCGTGGTCCCCAGCGACAGTGGCTGGCAGAGGTAGTGTGTCACTCTGGGCAAACCAGCAGCAGGAGAACATACTCACGCAAGGCAGCTAGTCACATAGGGGTGTGAACCATGGTCCCCTCCAGTATAAGACCTGCAGCTGGTGGAAGTCAGCCAGCAGGTGGCCTTCCGCCTGGAAGCCACCAGTTTGATGTTTATGGGGGCTTGTCGCCTCATTGTTTTAAAAGGCCAATGTTTCCTGTAATGTAGGGGGAGAGAAGGCTAGTGCTGCCAAGGCTGTGTGAAAAACCCAGTTGGCATTACTCCAGCTTGGCTCTGTGTCCACTGTCAGCAATGTTCGTTGCAGTTGGCGGTGATGAGACTTAGATGTGAGGTAGCTTTGCCTACAGCACGGCCTGTGTAGCAACTCTTGCTCCATCAGCTCCAGCCATTATTGTGAAACAACATTTTGGCTGCTTTTTGCTAAAGTATTCTTTAGCTGCTGTTACCCAAAGAATGCTTCAGTGGCTGCTTTCCTGATGCTTCTTACATCACATTGTGATGACATCTGACATTAACTTGGTCATGCCAAGTAAATGAAGCCATTGTGCAACTACATCATTGTTTGTATTTAAGCATAACACATAAGTCAGCAGTTAGCATAAATGAATAAATCAAGTCTTCAGAGAATTTGCAAACTTAAAAAAATTGTGGCTCAGTTTTGTACATGGTGTGGTATCAAATTTTCCAATATGAGCCTCACATTCTGTTACATTACTACAAGGGTCGTTCAGTAAGTAATACCCCACACATTTTTTCTCGGAACTTATTTATTGTTAATAGTCAGAATTTGGTGACAATATACTTCAACATGCCTTGTCCATATCCTATTTTTCTACATAGTCTCCATCATGTTCTATGGCTGTATGCCAACATTGTGGGAGATTGTGTATTCCCTGCTGGTAAAAGCTCTTGTCCTGTAGGCTCGGCCATGTTTTTGTTGCACGACTTACACTCTTGTCATCTTCAAAGTGTGTTCCCCATAGAGAACCCTAAGCAGCCCAAAGAGATGGAAGTCTGAGGGTGCCAGGTCTGGACTGTAGGGTGGGCGAGGCAATGCTGTCCAACCCAATTTGGTGATGTGTTCCCACAGTCTCAGACTTGTGTGTGGCGTGCATTATCATGTTGGAGCAAGAGTTCTGCAGGATTCTTGTCCGATGGTTCTTGAGTTTTTTCAGTCTTCACATCCACAGAAATGATGTCACAGTCCCAGAAGACTGTCACTGTGACTTTTCCAGCGTGGGGGGGGGGGGGGGGTCTTGAATTTCTTCTTTTGTGGTGGATGAGGATGATGCCACTCCATGGAATGCCTTTTTGTTTCCAGCGCAAAGTGGTGCACCCAGCTTTCGCCCCTTGTAATGATCCGTGACAGAAAAGCCTTTCCGTCAGTCTCTAAACGCACCAACAATTCAAATGAAATGGCTTTTCTTTGACCCTTGTGGTCTACTGTGAGCATTCATGGAACCCATTGTGAGCACCTCTTTGAATATACAATATCATTGCAGATATGCTTCCAGGGCTGACCGACAAATATAGAGCCAATTGCCAAGTTGTGATGCGCCAGTCGCCATGAATAATGGCATCTGCACAATTCAGCATATCTGGAGCAGTGGCTGTGACAGGATGTCCCAAGTGTAGCTGATCATGGAGCTCTGTTTCTGCATTTTCTGAGGCTGTAACTTTATTTATACATCGCCCAACTATACTCTTATCAACTGCAGCATTGCCATACACTCCTCACAAACATTTATGGATGTTCACCATGGTTTCCTTTTCTGCATACAAGAATTCAATAACAGCATGCTGCTTGTAATGTGAGTCGCCATTTGGACACTGTAATATGACTCTTCCATCTGTCAGAATGGTTCAAAACTTCACAGGTGCACAGAACAAACATCAAATGTGAAGCCCCAACAAAGATATTTGTCTATGTATATTAATGGATTTTTTTAAAAAATGTGGGACATTACAACCCTCATATGTCACTCCCAGTTTTAGCAAAGAACTGTATTTAATGTAAACTATGGCCCTGAGTCCATTGTAGTCATATATGGAAGACTTCAGTTGTAAGAATCTTAGTTAGAGCTCATCTGTAGTGGTAGACTGCATGTTGATTTATGAAAAATTAAAACTGTTTATACAGCCACTAACAACTCGGATTTTAAAAATTATTCTGCATAGTGCTGATGATGGCACTGCCAGGCATGAGTGGGTGTGAGCTATAAAATAAATTTTCCCAGTGGTCTTGATTATTGTGTGCATGTTTAAAGCAAATTGACTCAGTCCTTTCTACGGCTTCCACATATGCAGACCTAGCCAGCTGTTCCATCAGCATCTCTCTCTCTCTCTCTCTCTCTCTCTCTCTCTCTCTATATATATATATATATATATATATATATATGTCTGCTTGTGTCTGTATATGTGTGGATGGATATGTGTGTGTGTGCGAGTGTATACCCGTCCTTTTTTTCCCCCTAAGGTAAGTCTTTCCGCTCCCGGGATTGGAATGACTCCTTACCCTCTCCCTTAAAACCCACATCCTTTCGTCTTTCCCTCTCCTTCCCTCTTTCCTGATGAGGCAACAGTTTGTTGCGAAAGCTTGAATTTTGTGTGTATGTTTGTGTTTGTTTGTGTGTCTGTCGACCTGCCAGCACTTTCATTTGGTAAGTCACATCATCTTTGTTTTTAGATATATATATATATATATATATATATATATATATATATATATATATATATATGCGCCCCCACCCTCCTTTCTCCTTCTTTATGGTGTTTGATGTTTCTTGTTTGTGATAAATGTTTTTATCTGCATACTACTTACACCCAGTGCCCTCAAATATTGAATGTCTTATCAGTGCACTTTATTTTGATGTCTTATCAGTCCACTTTATTATGAGCATCCAGCTCTAAGACCACTTCTCAAACACTTCCATTCATTGCTTCTCCATTTGTCCCACAATCCATGATTCACTTCTGTTCAATGCAGTTCTCAAGATGGAAATTCTCAGATTTTTTTCTCAAATTAACTCCTACATTTGATACTAGGAAACTTCTTTTAGCAATGAAGACTATGTTGTCTATGTTAATGTTCTTCTTACATACTCTATGCTTCCTGGGTGTCAGAATTCCTTCCTACTCAGTCTACTGTTCACCCCATTCAACAGGCCCTTTAATTCTTCTTCAATTTTACAGAAGATAGCGGAGCTATCATCGAATTTTGTTATTGAAATCAGTTTGCCTTGAATTTTAATCCCACTTCTGTACATCTGTACATTTCTTGTACTTCTGTCATTGTTTCTTCAGAGTACATGTTTGACAATGGAGGAGAAAGACTGCATCTTTGCCTAGTGCCCATTTTGATCAGTGTACTTGTGTTTAATGTTCTTGCTAAAATGGCAAGTACAATGCAGTAAGGTAATGAGTATGACCAAATGCCAACAGATGTTTTTTTTTAGTTTCTGTGACATTGTTTAGTTGACTGAAGGTGTCTATGGAGTCCCTCCTGTTGTATATTGGTTACTTCCATCTCTTCTATACTCATTGAAAGAATAAATTATAAATTTTAATGAGCTTTTGTATAATTCATTGCAACAATTGGGTTTGTGAATGTTGCTGCACAGCAGATAAAAGCAGCAGTAATTTATTCACATGTTCATAATGTGTTGCGCAATTCCTAAATTGAAGCAGAGTTTATAAAATACATTAGGTATACTCACAGTTCAACAGTCCTTTCACAGTATTCTCATTCAAATTTCTCAAACTTTTCTTCTTCAGTGCATTTTAATGTCATTGCTTACAATATTTGCTTAGTTTGTTCTCATAAAATTAATTTAAAACATTGTGTCAATTTACAAGAACCTCCAAAAATGATTTCCTCTATTTGAAAGACCAACACAGTAAAATTCGTTGAGGTATTACTGTTCGTGAAATGTAAGTTCTTGTCAGAAACCTCTATTTTTCCAATCTGTTGTTTTCAGTCATTTGCTTTGTACTGGTAGAATGAAAGACACATTTTATGAAGTAACCAGCTTCCAGTTAGTATAACTATCATTATAATATTATTGTTTTCTTCATTTCCAGGTGTGGGATGGTTTTATAGATTCGAGTGGTGGTGTAAGATTTAACATTGGAGAAGAAATGCCACATTCAAAGCTACTTACTGGAAGTTGTTTCAAGACACCTGAGACTTCCCCATCACACTCCATATTCCAGTTAACACCATGTAATAGGTAAGATTTCTTTACTGAAGATCAATAGTTATGCTAGCCGGTATAATGTGATCACAACTTCAATATAATGTATAGCTGATTATGTGCAAAGGTGTATTAAAAATAAACCTATCTGACTATTCTGTTAAGGGTAGTGGTTTACAGTGAGAGTGGGACTTGTAAATTTGGTAGGACAAACAGGGAAGTTCGTCTCCATGACAGCATGGATGCAAGGCTGTATTTGGTCTGTAACTTCTAGTAGAAATGAGGAGGGAATGTGAATCACAGTAGTGCAGCATGCCGATGCAATATTTATTGATAACAGAAGTATTTGGCACAATAAAAAAATTATGGACATTGCTCAGACATCCAGAATCAGTGCCTTTGAAGCTTCGAGTTTTTTTTTTTTTTTTTTTTTTTTTTTTTTTGCATCAAGAATTTCCTGAAGGATTAGATACTGTGAAAGAAGGTCTCAACAGTGGTAGGTAATAGCCCCAACTGTGGAGAGCGTGGAAGAGCCTTGGGGAGTAAACCTAGAATGAAAAACATGGGAACTCAGAGGCACTGAGGTGGCAGTGATGTCTCTAAGCTGTCCCTGTGCAGCACTGGAAACAAAGCCAGAGGGAAAATGCATGACTGGTAGGAACCAGCCTTGGATCTAGATGTCCAAGGACAGGATAATTTCTGAAACAGGTTGTAAAGCCAACTCCATGACGTAAAGATGGCGATTGTAAAAAAAATGTCAGCATCTGTACCATCCCAGAATTTCCATCAGTCCAGGCACCATTAAAGCATTGCATAATTTTACTAAAGCAATCATCACCTAATGATACTGGAAATTCAGCAGGAAACATGTATTACCATATTAGCAAATACTTAAAAATATGTAGAATCTTGCTCCCATCAACTGAAAACCATTTTCTTGACAAAGGCCCTTCTCAATGATTAAAAGGGCCACAGTCTGGATTTTTGAGTTTTTTGGTGTATGACCTTGCTATGGTGGTACTGCTAATTGCTGGAACAATGTAAAAATATAACTATGATACTTCCTAAGGACATGCAGCTCTAATGAAGATTGCATCTTCAAGTGTAAAGCACTCCACAGATAAAGCAGTTCCCATTTGGATCTCTGAGTGGGAAATACTGTACTTAGCAGGATGTTTTCACCAGAAAAAAAAAAACAGTTTTGGTATTCTATGTGTCAGTGTGTGTATCATAGGAATTACGATGGTTGCCCAGAAAGTAATGCACAATTTTTCTTCTTTTTTTTGTCACAGCCGAAAACAATTCTATAAATGCAAAACATTATGTATGTATTATTTGAAGTCTCCCGAGTGGGTGTGCCATGTTTCCGCCATGTTTAACAGATAGTGTAGTTCCAGGACCGTTCCATAATGGACTCTGTAGGTAATGTACATTACAGGCAGTGTGCCATCATTGAAATTTCACTGCAGAATTTCACAAACGCTTGTGCAAAGTCTACGGACATCTGCTGTCGACAAAAGTACAATTAGTTGCTGGGTGTGGAGGATGAGGTCATCAGTAGGTGATTCAGCGGAGTTCCACAATTTGCGGCAGTCGGGGAGACCATCCACGGCTGTCACACCTGACACATCTGACCTAGGACCATCGCGCTTTGTAGCGGTTCCACCTGCTTTTTATTTCTTTGTTTGCTGTCCTCGGTGTCAATGTACGGCGTTGCTACACTGGCTGAAAACTAGGGTTTGTAAGCTGGACACTGACTACTGTAAATAATGTAGCCAACAGGTACACAGTTGCATCTCACAATACTTTAATTTCACTTTTCACAACCCCCGAATAATACACAGTTATATGTCCAGTGCACTATTGTTATAACTTTTGATAAGTCTCATTAATAGTTAGCAGGAAAACCTCCACATACTGCTACAATAGTTTACTGTTGATCATCTACAAGTAGTAAAAACTTACCCACAAAGTTCACAGTTCTTGAAGAGGAGAAAGGTACATATGGAGCAGAAACTGTCATTGGTTTCACACACGGCCTATTGGTGTAACATTTATTTCACTCTTATGGTGAGGCATTGTTGTCGTTCTAACCAACACAGGTTCCTCATCTGAAACTCAGCTGCGGACAGACTGTCTCGTGACCAAAAATTGGGCCCTTATATATCATCACAATATAAATTGCTGGAACTACACATTGTTCGAAGCTACATTTATAGAAATTATAATAAAAATGTAACTCATTAAATTAACTGAATACATTGAAAACATCCGTCTTTTTAACAGTTTCTTCTTCTGCAAGAGGTAGGCCAAATTATTTGTTTAAATCATGAAATCAACATATATAGTTACCTAAACAATACTTTGGACAAAACTGTTAATTACTTTGGAATTATTTAAGGGCTGGCTTTGCTAACATGTTTTCGAATATAGCCAAATAGATACTTTAAGATTACTAGTATTTCATCTTCCAAATGTTTATAACTAGTATAGAATTTATATTTGTTAAGTCAACAATAGAATTTCAGTTACAAAACAATTACTCATTTCGCCCTATATTGAAAGATACTACCTAGGAATAGTTGAAGTAAATTAGAAAATCAATTACGTACATAAAAGTAAGCATAAAATTATATTTGGTGTTATATACTGTAAAACTGATGGCCAACCTTTCTCCTTTATGGATATGCAGATAATATTCACGTATGTCAATAGTAATTAGTTCAATAATGAAAAAAAGGAATTTAAGTGGCAGATGGCAAAACAAGTGGGGAATTAAAAATATGCCAGCTTGCTTTGGCACAGCTCACAAGGGGAGTTGAGAGAGAGCACCTGCATTTGTGTGTAGTGCCATGGACTTGTACTTAATGGTATAATTGTAGGAGCTGAGGAAAATTGCCAAATGCTGGAGCTGTTGTGCTGTCCTTTCCAGGAGCCAACAGCAGGTCCCAAAGAGTTTTTGATCCATGATTGAGGGCAAACTTGGTTCTAAGTTGGTAAACATGGCATTTCTCAATGGCAAAGATGATTGCCAAAGCCTCATTTTAGATTTGGAGTAGTTCTCTTGAGTGGGTGTCATCATCTTGGTAGCATAGTCAAGTACTATCATTATTCCTATGCACCAGCAATGCGTTAATGACATAGGGAGAAGCATCAACAGAATAGGACATAAGGCAAGGCACAGAATGCAGCATATGCTTTAGCAGTGTGAAAGTGTGAGATAATCAGCATATTTTTAGGTATTTGCTAATATGGGAATACATGTTTTCTGTTGAATTTCCAGTATCATTAGATGATGATTCTTTAGTACAATTATGCAATGCTTTAATGGTGCCTGGACTGATGGAAATTCTGGGATGGTACAGATGCTGACATTTTTTTTCGATCGCCATCTTTAAGTCATGGAGTTGGCCTTACAACCTGTTCCAGAAGTTATCCTGTCCTTGGACATCTAGATCCAAGGCTGGTTCCTACCAGTTATGCATTTTTCCCCTAGCTTTGTTTCCAGTGCTGCACAGGGACAGTTTAGTGACACCACTGCCACCTCAGTGCCTCTGGGTTTCCACATATTTCATTCTAGGTTCACTCCCCAAGGCTCTTCCACTCTCTCCACAGTTGGTGCTATTACCTACCACCATTGAGATCTTTTTTCTTAGTATCTAATCCTTCATGCAAAAAAAAAAAAAACTTGAAACTTCAAAGGCACTGATTCTGGATGTCTGAGCAATGTCCACAATTTTTTTATTGTGCTAAATACTTCTGTTATCAATAAATATTGCATCTGCATGCTGCACTAATGTGATTCACATTCCCTCCTCATTTCTACTAGAAGTTACAGACCAAATACAGCCTTGCATCCATGCTATCATGGAGACGAAACTCCCAGTTTGTTCTACCAAATTTACAAGTCCCACTCTCACTGTAAACCACTACCCTTACACCTTTGCACATAATCAGCTATATATTATATTGAAGTTGTGATCACATTATACCGGCTAGCATAACTGTCGATCTGCAGTAAAGAAATCTTACCTATTACATGGTGTTAACTGGAATATGGAGTGTGATGGGGAAGTCTCAGGTGTCTTGAAACAACTTCCAGTAAGTAGCTTTGAATGTGGCATTTGTTCTCCAATGTTAAAACTTACACCACCACTCGAATCTATAAAACCACCCCACACCTGGAAATGGAGAAAACGTTAATATTATAATGATAGTTATACTAACTTGAAGCTGGTTACTTCATAAAATGTGTCTATCACTCTACCAGTACAAAGAAAATTACTGAAAACAATAGAATGGAAAAATAGAGGTTTCTGACATGAACTTACATTTCTCCTCAACGGATTTTACTGTGTTGATTTTTCAAATAGAGGAAACCATTTTTGAGGTTCTTGTAAATTGACACACTGCTTTAAATTAATTTTATGAGAAGAAATTAAGCAAACATTGTAAAGAATGACATTAAAATGCACTGAAGAAGAAAAGCCTGAGAAATTTGAATGAGAATACTGTGAAAGGACTGTTGAACTGTGAGTATACCTAATGTATTGTAACTTCCCCACAAAAATAATGATAATAATATAATAATAAATAATATTGATAGTGATTCTAATTTTTGTGTAACCTCAGAACTAAATTGGTTCCCATTTATAACCTCCCTACAGTAATTCATTCACATTTAACCTCCACACAAAATTTGTTTCCCATTTAATGTAAGCTCGAAACAGAAAAATTCCTAAACCTCGTAATAAAAAATAAATTCAGTAACCTGGTAGAATTTGGACGACAGGAGCGCTGCGTCATGGCCCTGTAAGATCATTCTGAATAAAAAAAAAGGAAAAATTCTTACCTCAATAAAAACGGCGAATATATCTGTTCTTATATAAAAATTTTCCTGGACAGCTCTGTGCAATGCTGGCCGATAGATTTGTCATTTATGAAAGGAAGCAACTGATTTTTCTTTTGCAACCATAGGAATGATCACGAATTGATGAAATTAGTAAATTCTTTAAATTGAAATGAATGTTTTTTTTAAATTACTTTACATCACGAAGATTATTATTAGAACATTTTTAAAAGATTTACATGGGACTTTATATATCATTTCTAGATATGCGCGAGGCTGCTTTTTACCTTATACAGTAATACTCGGGCTCCGGCATCGCTGCACCGCGACCGGCCCAGCCAACATGATACACCAGACCAGAGCAGACAGGTGACTGCTTGCTAGCAACAACTTACTGCAACTGCTACACAGTTCGTACTGCAGTCAACACTGCTCTTTGGTCTCAGATTCTCTTGTAGCTTACATATCGCGGGCAGCACATACCTCTTACATAACCCTCCACTGGGGGGGCAAGAATTTGGCAACGATAGTGAGTCAATTGGACTTGCCATAAGCAACAAATTTTTCTAAAATGTACTTAATTAACTAAGTTGACAGTCACAGAGTGTATACATATATATAAGTACAGAACATAAAATGAAATAGAGTGCACATGCACTGAGTACAGAACATATCAAGAAATCACAAAATATATACGCAATTTTTCTTAATTAACTAAGTTTACAGTCACAGAGTTTATACATATATATAAGTGCATAACATGAAATGAAATATAGTGCACATGCACTGAGTACAGAACATATCAAGCATTGACAAAATGTATACGCAATGAGCACAAATCATATTAACAAATGACATAAAGTGCATACACACTGTAGTACAGAACATATCAAGCAATGACAAAATGTATACGCAATGAGTACATAACATATTAACAAATGACATAAAGTGCATGGCACTGTAGTATTTTTTTCTCTTTTTTTTTACCATTTTACTAGAACTAGGATAGGAAAGGGAAGGATTGCATCATGATTGTAGCACGTAGCTGCACTGAAAGTCCATATCTTTCTACAGAAGCACAACGCCAAGTGAGACAATCTGAAGTTCTCTTCCCTGAAGTATTAATCAGTGTAGCCAAGACACTGAAATGTCGTATTAATATTCCATGTTATCATTTTGGTAGTACATTAGGTACACCAAACAGTGGAACCATAATAACATCTCCATTGTTCAAGGTGGTGGACACCATGATGTGTCAACACCACACTCATTCACCAACGTAGAATTAGTGCAGAAACCAAATATAGTGCTCCATGATCATAAGGATAGACAGGACAAACGTATATTGCAGTAATTTCTGGTAATTAGGTCAGAAGGTGAAGGACATTAAGTCTCATGCTAGTCGTCATTGAGAATTACACTAGTCTACCAACCGATTTGACTAATTGTTGGCACTCATCGCCTAGTTACTGAATACTTCTGTACTATGTACGAAGTGTTACAGAATAATGTTCATAAATCATCTGATTACAGTGAACATTGGCACTCATTGGCCAGTTACAAACCATTTTTATACATTATTTAAAAGTGATCATTCAAAGCAAAAGTTAATTAATGGCATACCATTTACATAATTCATCTAGTTACAGTAATCATTGGCACTCATTTGCCAGTTTAAAACCATCAGAAGTCATCATTCAAAATAGGAGCTAATGAGTGTAGCATGAAGCTACTGGTATTCATATATAATATCATGTGGGTAACATAATACAAATTTAAAATATAAGAAACAGTGGCATTCATTGGCCAGTTACTAAACGTATAACAAGTATTGAATATTACAAAAAAATTTTCATTATTCAAGTGACATATGACATATTGAAAATAATTATTGGCACTCTTTGACCAGTAACTAAACATATAGCAAGTATTGAATATTACAAAACATTTTTCATCATTCAAGTGACATATGACATATTTAAAATAATTATTGGCACTCTTTGGCCATTGACTAAACATATAGCAAGTATTGAATATTACAAAACATTTTTCATCATTCAAGTGACATATGACATATTTAAAATAATTATTGGCACTCTTTGGCCAGTGACAAACCATCAGAAGTCATCATTCAAATGAGAGTTAATTATTGGCATAGCATTTATAGAGTATAACAAAAATATTATTTACAGAAATTATTGGCATAGCATGTATGCATTATTACAAAATATCATTCACTATTACTCAGAACTCATCATTCAAGTGACATAGGATATATTTAAAATGTAACACACTGTAACTATTACTCAAGGTCTGTGGTTAGAAAACATCATTCAGTATTACTCAGAACTCTCTCAAACTGGTAGCATTATTTGGGACTGGTAGCACTTTTTTTTTTTTTTTTTTTTTTTTTTTTTTGCTAGCAATGCATTGCATTGGGATCGATAATTAATTGCTGGGGCATGAAAATATTTGCTTTTGACTTATTGCTACAAATGAGGATAGGTAACGTCATTCGTCATGAGTCAGCTGTAGCAAGGTTATGAAACAAGTAGAGTTTTTGTGATCACATTCATGAATGACACACACAAATGGGCAAAAAAAAATGCAATTACTAGAACAGGTTTAATGACTAACTGCTTATAGCACATTAATTTCATGAATAGCTTCTCCTAGAAAAAATACAAAATGGATTATTAAGCTGAAAGAGGAAACGTATATTATGGTGAAAAGTAGTGAACTTCAAATTAACAGGTAATGAAATGTGTACTCAATATGTATGTATTCTAGCTGTCCTTTCCAAAACATTCAGTCACTATACCATGCGATATAAGACATACTGTCAAAATGAACTGCAACAAATACTTAAAGAACTACATAGCATTTCTTAACTAATAGTAAATATATAAACTTCATCATTATTCTCATCTGCAAAGAAAAACTTCATTATTCATATTACCATAACTTCATTACTATCATCACCTGCAAAGAAAAACTTCATTATTCATATTAGCATATTCTTCAAATAACTATTCTTCACCATTCATTATCATCTGCAAAAAAGACACTTCATTATTCATTATTCACATTACCATTTACTTCATATTACTATTCATAGTATAGAGTTTCTTATTTCTAGCATATTTCATCACTAAAACTAAGGTGTGTAGTTCTTTCTGACAGCCTGCATCAGTCGCCTTGTATTCTGAAAGAAAAAATTAGTTAAGATTGCTATCATACGATGTGTATAGTATATTCTTGTTAATGTTTGTTAATTCTGATCCATTTACTCTTCGTGATGAGGTATTGCATCTTCTTTCGTTCATTCCGAAGGTGAAATTCCCATTTCATACTAATCCACTGTGGTTTGTTTAATTTATTTCTTTTACACGTTATTGCTTTCTGAAAATGATGAACAATGATTAATGTCTTGCATTTAAATCATATACTCATTAAATAAAGACTGATTTCTAGTGATATAATTAAGCATACAGCATAGCACGACAGAAAACGTATTATGTCAAAAACATAGACAGTTTTCAAGTGCAAAAAAAATGTACACAGAGTATCATAATGTAGTAGGGAAAAAAAAAATGTAAAATAGTCACAATGTTGAGATATAATAAGACAAAATGTCAAAGTCAACTGATGTTTGTTACATCTTAAACATTTCATAGTGCATACAAACAAACAGGAAAACAATCATACATACATGAAAAATGGAAAATGTGCACGGTCTGATATATAACGACAAGAAAAGAGACCTGCTAACCTTACCTTGCCAGGCACTTGCCAAGAAAAAATACGATAATCATCAGTAAGTGTTCATATAAATATAATTGCATAAGTGGTCATATAAAAATCAGGAAATGGCATTACAGTGTGATAAATCATAAAGTATGTTCATTCAATAAAGGGTTTAATATTGGAGACATGGTGATTGCCTTTACTTTTTCTGGTTCTCAGAGTTTCGACGTGTACTACATTGGGGTGAGGAATGCTGCGAATTCGATATGGACCTGCATATAGAAGCTCAAATTTACTGCATCTACTTTTTCCTCTGTTGTATAAATAGTGTGTATGTACAAATATCTTCTGTCCAATGTGAAAGTCGCGGCATGTACAAACCTGTTTTTGCTGTCTTCTCCGGCACTCTGCGGCACGTTTGATGTTGTTCAGCGCAATGTCAATTATTTCATGGTGTCATAGTCGACGAGATGTAGGGAAGGATACTAATTCTTTAATTTTGTTAGGTGGTTCAACATTTTTCATTATAACAGTCTGAGATAGCATAGTAGATTCATTTGGTATGGAGTTAATTACATCCTGGAATGACAGTACATGTGTATCCCAATCAATATGTTTTTTATAGCAGTATATTCTACACAGTTTACCAATTTCTTTCATTAGTCGTTCACAAGGGTTCGAAGAAGCATGGTACCTGGATATATAGGTCGGAGAAATGTTCCTAGCTCGTAACATACGTGTCCATGTAGCAGATCGAAACTGTTGTCCATTGTCGGAAATTACTTTCAATACATGCCCTACATGGAATAAAAAATGTTTTACAAATGCATTCGAAACAGATTTAGCAGTAGCTTTGCGTAACGGAGTGAACGTATCAAATTTCGAAGTGATTTCAACAGCGACAAAGATGTAGCAAAAACCTCTATTAGTTCTGGGAATCGGACCACAAATGTCTACAGCGGCCATGTGTCTCAATTTAACAGGTACAATGGGATGTAATGGAGGAATATGTGAAGTCGTATCTGACTTAGCTTTCTGGCAGATTTTACATGATGCTAATACTCGGTGAATACGTTTCTCCATTTTGGCAAAGTAACAGTTCTGTCTCAGTATAAGAAAACATTTTCTGGCTCCGTAGTGTGCGTAACCTAAATGAGTATACCAAATTAATTTGTTAACAAGTTCGTCAGGAATACATAATAACCAATTGTTGCTGTCAGGGTGAGAGCGGCGAAACAGAATATTATTGCGTACAGTGTAATGGTTTCTAATGGTAACATTATTCCTATCTTGCCAAAGGTGTTTAATTTCTTTCCATACGTTGTCTTTGCTCTGCTCTTGTGCTATGTCTCGTAATGACGACGAATGGAAATTTTCAAATGCAACTTGTTGAATATACATGACGCTGAAATTTGCTTTGCAGAAGTTGGTTGCGATGTCTTGCTGATTGTTGCTGAGAGAACGGGATACTGCATCTGCTACAATATTTTGTGTATCGTGAATGTGAACGATTGTAAAATTAAATTCCTGTAAATAAAGTTTCCATCTGCTTAACCTGTCGTGTGTAAATATTGCGGAAAGTAAAAACTGTATAGCTCTATGATCTGTGTAAACGGTAGTGTGTCTTCCATAAAGAAAATGCCGAAATCTCGTAAATGCCCATACAACACATAATGTTTCAAGTTCTGTGACAGAATAATTGCGTTCGGCAGGTGACAAAATGCGCCTCGCAAAGGCGATGTTTTTAATTACTGTAGTACCGTCTTCTTCAATTTCCTGAAAAAAATGTACGCCTAAAGCGGTGTTAGAACTATCGGTGGCAATGGAAAAATTTCTAGTAAGATCTGGATGTGATAAAAGTGGTGCATTCAACAAAGCTTCTTTCAGATTCACAAATTCAGAATGTGCTTGTCTATCCCACGACCAAATAGTGTTTTTACCCGTCAATTGACATAATCTAGGGGTGTCTAAAGCAGAGTAATGAATAAATTTACAAAAAAAGTTAATTAATCCCAGAAAGCAGCGTAATTGTTTCTTCGTCGTAGGAACAGTAATGTCACGTAAAGCTTGAAGTTTTTCCGGGTCAAGCGCAACGCCTTCTGCTCTGAAATTACATGTCCAAGAAATTTTATAGAAGTTTTGCCAAAGTGCGATTTACTGAGATTAACTGTGAGTCCTTGTGCACGAAAAGTTTGTAACAGTTGTTCAAGAATCAGATTGTGTTCAGACCAGTTAGCTTCTGCAATAAGAATGTCGTCTACATACGTTGTGATTCTGTCCTTTAATTCAAAAGTGTGTATCGGATGTCGTCAAAACTAATAACATTTTCGTGAACAAGAGTCTGTGTGTCAAAAGTATTGCTTACGTTGCTGGAAGATGCAACCTGTACAGTACCTAGTTAAATTCTTTCTGATGTGCTGTTATTTGCGGGAGGATGCTGTGGCATTTCGACTATTTGTACTCTTCTGTTATTCCTTCCTGACGTATTACGTTCGGGATGATATCTACTGTCTGGTTCATTCATGATAATCTGTTGTTGTGGATGATTTTGTTGCTGGTAAGACCGACTGTTATTAAACGTACGCTGAAAATTGCGCTCATTATTTTTACGTCTGTCATGATAGTCATTGCTATATGTTGCGTTGGGATAGGAATTGAAATGATGTGTTTTCTGTACGTACTGGTTTCCTTGTTGCGGTGCGTTACTATTTGGTGGAGCCGACGCTATGCAGGTAGGCGGCGAAACATTCAAGCTTGGTTGACCTTGTACATTACATTGTTGGTTAGGTATGCTAACCGGCTGGCCTTGATGCTGTTGCGGTGAAAACCCTCTATTGTTACCAAAATGCGTTCGCTGTTGCTGATAATTTTGACGATGCCGATAATTAAAATTTTGTTTGTTATTATAATTACACTGGTATTTCTTGTCATTTCAGAAGTGTCTAATGAAAACTGTCACTTTCGGTAAAACTTGTCATATCAGATTTTCTTTACCCATTTCTAATCCTAGATAGGTCGATAGTGGAAGAGCTGTTTTGATAGATATAAAGAATAGTAGAAGCGAAGGCAGCAGTGCAGAAAACTAAAGAAGAAATAGCACAACTATGTCTCGGGGGCCCTGTGCACACTACGGCACATATTCATCGAAGTGTAATGAATCCCCTGAGGCCAATTACGCGCTACAAATAAATTTCAGTTTCTGCGTTACAGGCAAAGCCGGTGAAAATTCAAAAATAAATTATTGTATCCAGGCCAATTCCCGTAAGTTACCTAAATTATACTGGCTCTGTGAGTCTGACAAATGTTCGCAAAGTGGTGTATGCTGTGATGTGTTACAGGCTGAAACATTTTTCATCTCTGTTACCTCTTGCTGTAAAGTTGACAGTTTTCTACGTAATGTATTATTAGACGAACCTATCTCACTGATCGTCTGCTGTAAGTTTTGGAATTCGGGTGTTTGATGAAGCGAAACTGGTGACGTATCGTCTGATTTGGTGTCATTATTACATTTGATAACGTCAACACGACTGGCCAATTCATCATATTTTTCAGTCAGTGCTTTTACCTTATCATCGTTTTTAGTATCACAAGCATTAATTTGTTTTTGTATTTTACGTGTGGTTTCATTCAATTTTTTAACGTCTGCTTTGATGGCATCGGGATCCTGTATTAGTTCCAATTGTTCAAGCCTGTCGGTCACTGTCTGAAAGTCTACTATGTGTGTGTCTGTTTTTGTTTTAAGATCGGAGATTTCATCATGCAATTCGGTGTTCAACTGTTTGATAGTATTAATTTCGTCTGATATTGTAGCAATATTGTTGTCTACGTGTGTTTTTGCTTTCGTAAACAATTTACGCTTGTCTCTGTGCAGTAATTGTTTCCATGACTTGTCGCTTTACTTTATTCTGTTCCTGTATAAATTTACGGTAACGCGTTTCACTAATTTGGTGATGGTGATAAAAATGTTCATCAATTTGGCTGTTCTGTTGGTCAAATATCGTATCTACTTTCGCACCCAGTGTCAGTTCTACTGACATTAATTTAAACTCGTTGCGTAACTGTGTTGCGTTCTCAGAACATTGTTTAGCGACTGCACTAATTTCGTCTCTAAGTAATTTAGTTGTAGCTGCTTGCGTATTTCTTAATTCTTGAGGTTCAGATCTAATTTCTTCACTACTGCTCCTAGCACAAGCCTTAATTTCCTCACGTAATTGTTCTTTAGTGTCATGACATTGTACGGCAATGGCTGTAATCTGTTCACTAAGCTGTTTGAAATTGTTATCTTGTTTTTCATTAAGTTGTTTGTAATTGTTGTCTAGTTTTTTATTCGACTGTTTGTAATTGTTGTCTAATTTTTTATTAAGTAGTTTGTAATTGTCATATTGTTTTTCATTTAGTTGTTTGAGATTTTCATTATTTTCATTAAGTTGTTTGTTCTGGTTGTCGTATTTTTCGTTGAGTTGTAGTAATAATGCCATAACTTGATCCATGCCAAAATTAGCTGCTGTATTTTCTGTGCTGTGTGATGGTGTATCTGTATGTGTCACGTTTTGTATAACGATTTGGTCATTCTGCGATTCACAAAAGGGTTTGCCAATCGGATGTGCACTGTTGGCCACTACCTCGGAATCAAATAAACTTGACGTGTTTTGTGAATATTGTTCACCTTCGTTAGAAACAATTATCTGTTTGTTACGTACATTTTGCAAATCGGGTGTGTCAAACTGGGCACCGTTCATTGTAACGGAACGTGCCGTGTCATCAATTGTCATTAAATTAACAGAGCACACAATTGAATTTGTTTGCTCATCATTAGCATTAAAATCATTATTAGTGGTCGGTACGCACTGATTGTCTGTAAATGGAGGATTATCGCTATTACACTGAGTGTTGCAAGTATTATCGGTCAAATTAATCGAGTCAGCTTTTTGACTTATTACACAACACGATGTACTGTTAACAGTTTTTCGCGGCATTTTTCACAAATCAAAAATAAGCACAAAAAATGAAACAAAGACAAAGCAAAAATGGAACAAATAATTACAACAAAGAGCAGTAAATTGCCAATGATCTGTGAAAGAAAGAGTGACAAATTAGTAAATGCGTTGCACTAGATGCAAACTACATTTAAGTAAATAAGAGCTGATATATGACTATTTATCAGAAGATTCACAAAGAAATACGATCCTGCCTGATTGTCGCCAAGTGTAACTTCCCCACAAAAATAATGATAATAATATAATAATAAATAATATTGATAGTGATTCTAATTTTTGTGTAACCTGAGAACTAAATTGGTTCCCATTTATAACCTCCCTACAGAAATTCATTCACAGTTAACCTCCACACAAAATTTGTTTCCCATTTAATGTAAGCTCGAAACAGAAAAATTCCTAAACCTCGTAATAAAAAATAAATTCAGTAACCTGGTAGAAGTTGGACGACAGCAGCGCTGCGTCATGGCCCTGTAAGATCATTCTGAATAAAAAAAAGGAAAAATTCTTACCTCAATAAAAACGGCGAATATATCTGCTCTTATATAAAAATTTTCCGGGACAGCTCTGTGCAATGCTGGCCGATAGATTTGTCATTTATGAAAGGAAGCAACTGATTTTTCTTTTGCAACAATAGGAATGATCATGGATTGAAGAAATTAGTAAATTCTTTAAATTGAAATGAATGTTTTTTTTTTAATTACTTTATATCACAAAGATTATTATTAGAACATTTTTAAAAGATTTACATGGGACTTTACATAACATTACTAGATATGCGCGAGGCTGCTTATTACCTTATACAGTAATACTCGGGCTCCGGCATCGCTGCACCGCGACCGGCCCAGCCAACATGATACACCAGACCAGAGCAGACAGGTGACTGCTCACTAGCAACAACTTACTGCAACTGCTACACAGTTTGTACTGCAGTCAACACTGTTCTTTGGTCTCAGATTCTCTTATAGCTTACATATCGCAGGCAGCAGATACCTCTTACAGTATTTAGTAAACTCTGCTCAATGATTGCAGTGCCAAACTGTTACTGCTGTGCACTGCTTGTAGCTCCGGCCCCCACACTAACTGTTCTCAGGCCTATACATTTCCTGGGACACTCAATCCCGAAATACTTGTTATGTGCAAAGGAAACAGTCCATTCCCTGATGAGCTTACCTAATTGCAATGATTCCTTTGGTTAGCAGTAACTACTGGTACTCGCAATCCAGTTGAGGGTAAATGTACAACCTGTTAAATGACTTGTCTCCGCAGGGGTTTCATTTCACGTGGTTGCTTTATGCCCTTAAATAAGCGATTAATGATTATTAATGTGACCTGTGAGGTCTGTCTGTGAAATACCAATATATAAGAGTAAAATGAGCAATGAAATCAGAAATTGAGGATATGCATATTTAGCACATGTTACAATTATATTGTTGATTTATTCATAGAAAATTTCTTTTCTATGATTGTTGGTCCTACACACAATGGTCCAGTCAAGTCTAAAATAGTTTTAGCTTAGTAGTTGGGGGAATGAACAGTTCACTACATCACAGTCACTGTAAATTGCGCTATGTTGACAGCTCACAAACTTATAAACTGAAGATCAGCTTCTGAACAATCATATAGGCATGATCCTACCATGGAATTAAAATGCGTGTGGCACCTGGCCGTTCTAGCCCACATTACCTGCACAGCTCCCAATGCACCAAATACCTCGATCTCTGGCTTGAATCTCTGTCCTGCATTTTGTCACATGACCCACTGCTCTAGTCAAAATAACATCCATATACTTGACCATAATTTTTCTAGAAACACTTTTCACACTATACAAATACTTAATCAAAATATATTACACAGTTCTGTACACACTTATTCTATAACATACTATTATTTTTTCTCATTACAGTTCAGTTATTTTTATTTTAATATATTCCATGAACTGGAACAGCAATCACTTGTCAAAATGACTACCTTATTCCTTCTTGCCTGTTTTACATTATGTTATTCAGATACTTCTGCAATTATTAATACATAAATTTATTATTATGGTTATAATATAGGGAAACATTCCACATAGGAAAAATATATCTAAAAACAAAGATGACGTGACTTACCAAATGAAAGTGCTGGCAGGTCGACAGACACACAAACAAACACAAACGTACACACAATATTCAAGCTTTCGCAACAAACTGTTGCCTCATCAGGAAAGAGGGAAGGAGAGGGAAAGACGAAAGGATGTGGGTTTTAAGGGAGAGGGTAAGGAGTCATTCCAATCCCGGGAGCGGAAAGACTTACCTTAGGGGGAAAAAAGGAAAAAAGGACGGGTATACACTCGCGCACACACACACACATATCCATCCACACATATACAGACACAAGCAGACATATTTATTATTAAATAAACATAGAAAAAGAAATATCAGTACAAATTTCCCAAGCAGAGGCTAATAGCTTTATGTATTTATGAATGACTGTTTCAGGTGCACAGTTCCACCTGTTATGTTACAGTGTCTAGTCTGCCACTGGATCTTCCCCACTGACATCACAGTATTCGTCTTCTGGATCTGCAGCTCTCGTCCTTATATCACAGTAATTAGCCATGTCTGACACAGTTTTGCATGGTGACTGGGATTCACCCCCTATGAAACCAGTGTAGATAACCATGTTCCTTGCCTTTGTTCCCAGCAGGGGACTGCAACTTCCAGTTTGATAATGTCCTGACTCCCTCATACAGCTGGAAAAGTCACTGTGATCTGTGTTTGCAGAACAGTAAATGGTGTTCCAATACTTCAGCATCTCTCAGTGATCTGGAAAAGTTTCTTTGGGGGAATGAAATGAAACTCAATGACAAGTTTTACACAAATTGCAGTTTAGGGTAAGTCAGGCTGTCCTGTATACTAAAGGTAGTCCTGCACAATATCAAACAGTTGTTACAATTTTTTGTCCAACTTGTGTAGATCATTCATGGATACGAAGAAAAACAGTGTGGTGTTACAAATTCCTACATACACAAATGTTCACTGAATTATTTTGACTGCATTATGTTATGCATAAAAAAAATCTACAGTAATGAAGATGACAGATAACTAACTCTGTTTTAAATTGCTGTCTTCATTGTTTAACTCTCAAAATTTCATGGTCATTAGTAACACACCTCATTCAATTAATGACAAAGTTCTCTTACACAACATGAAACTCAGCCCGAGCAACTTTGTATTGGACAAACAGACAGGTTTCAGATGTCAAATTGTTCCAATGTCTAAAAATTGTGACTGCAGTTTTGAAATAATAATTAATTAATTAATTAAATTGACTAATCTGGAAAGGATGCAAGTTTTTCTCAGTCCTTATGCTGATTTCTGTATCAAAATTCATGCTGCCATTAAAGCAACAGGTTATCCTAATAACAGTGATAGTGCATAATTACTGGAAATCTGGCAATTTTGATCCATTAAATTGAATCACTTGCAGAGTATGTGAAAAAATAAATTTCAGGATTGCCAAACCTTCATATTTTCTAGGCTATCACAGGCGACTAAAATGTTAATGTTTTTACCAAAGGTAACTGTGATGACTATTTTTAATAAAAAGTGCCGAAAATGCAACTGTTTTGGAGAATCCGGTTGACTGTTAAGCAGATGGCTGACAGCAGCAGGGAGAGTTGTTGATTAGTGGACAGCAGTTAGAGATTAGTTTTTGAATTTTGTTCCATTACATGATATGAACTTACTAAACTCAGAGATGTACAAACTATTGCGAAAGTAGTGAAATTTGTTGAGATCAAAGCAGAACTTAGTTTTTCTTGTGTATGTCCCAAGATACAAAATCATTACTTTGTACCTTATAATTATTTGGTTCAGTAAACAATGACAGAAACTGGTGACACATTACCTCTTTGCCAGCTGGTGTGGCCATGCAGTTCTAGGCACTTCAGTCTGGAACCGCGTGACCGCTACGGTCGCAGGTTCGAATCCTGCCTCGGGCATGGATGTGTGTGATGTCCTTAGGTTAGTTAGGTTTAAGTAGTTCTAAGTTCTAGGGGATCGATGACCTCAGATGTTAAGTCCCATAGTGTTCAGAGCCATTACCTCTTTTTCAGTGTCTCCAAGCAACAAAAGTAAAAGAGATGTCAAGGATGAATGATCTTACTGAACTGTCTAAAGTACTAGCATTCACTGATGTGAAAGACCTAGACATGAGAGATTAATGGCATGTACTAAAGGTAGAATTATCTGCGCATGAACAGCCAGTGAGAATTGATTTTTAGTAGCAATATTGTGTGTAGCAAAAATTAATTTGGCTATCTCAAATATCTATCTCTTGGAAATTTGCTAAAATAATGTTTATCTGTATCACATGGCAACAGTGATCTTGAAAGAGTTCTCTGAGGAAAAGTCATCTATGTCATTGTGTTTATTAAATGGCAGGCTATTAATTCAAGCTGTATTGAAAGCTTATGACAGTGTAGCACAAGTACCAATTATGAAAGAATTACTTAAGCTTGCCTATGAAGCTCAAAGATTTGTAAAAATTACCTCAGATAGCAAAGACAAACGGAAGAGAAGAATTTAAAAGCTGAGGAAGGGAAAAATCAGCAGTCAAACATGCTCAAATAAAGTTAGAAAAATTTTCAAGCTAGAAAATTTCAGTTAAGAAACTTGAAGAGCAGATGAAGACAGTGTTGTGGGAGAGAAAAGAAACAAAACATTCTGTTGAAATTTTGCTTAATGGAGCAATACCAAAAGGTGATATTAAGAACAAAGACTTGGGAGGTGTCAGGGTAGCTCAAGAAACAATGGAAGTCACATTACAGTTATGCAAAAAAGGAAGGGAACTTGAAAACAGTGAAGAGAAAATTTGCAAGACTGTTCATAAATGAAAGTCAAATTTTATTAATGCCATTTTTGTGCAGAAGCCTAAAGTGTAATGTTTAAATCATTTTCCTGACAGAACACAATTTTATGTATGTCATATAAATATGAATTGGTTGTTATGATGCACAATAAATTCTTAAGCTTCTATAATTTCTACGATTTCTAAGTTTCATGCTACTGTTTTTGCAACTATTTTTCTGTCTTTGTGCTGCGGGAGCTACCTTTTGTTACTTGCATCACTCTGTGGCGCCCCTGTGTTTTTTCTTGATACATATTGTTGCATGACACTGAGAACTCGTGTAGAAGAAAGGCAATTAGCAGCTCAATATTTTTCTGTCTGTCAGTGCATTTTTTATGTCTTTGGTTTAAAAGAAATCATCAGGATTGTTCAACCACAGTAATTGTAAAATATTCATTTTACTGCAGCAAATCTTCATCTCTTGAAGGGTTTAGTCTAAAGTCATGTTGAAGATTGTTTACATTTTGTATTATAAAACTGCAAATTGCTGGGTAAGATAGTATTATTGGCTTCACTGTCGCCATCATCGTCATCATCATCATCAGCAGCAGCAGTATGACATTAGCAGTTGGGCAGAGAACTCCTGTTGGCTTTACAATGCATTAATCTTCAGTTATACACACCCATATTGTTCCTTCATATTTTCGTTTGTAATTTACACATTTTCCTTTAAGTTATCATTGGTACTTTTCCTTATGTCTTGGAGCCTAGTGGAGAACTTTGTCTGTCTGTCATCCATTCTTCTGGCTACATCCGTGTTCCCTCATATTTTATTTTCATTGCAGTTGTAACTATGAATTCTGCTCCCATCTGTTCCATTATTGATTTGTTTATTTTACTCCCTCCTAGCAATCTCTGACAAGCATCTCTCCATAACTCACAGAAGAATACTGAATACTGGAATGGTTTTGCATTAGAAGTTCATGTCCCACTGCCATAACCCAAAACTGGTTATACACAATGACTATAAGCTTGGTTTTGAAAACCCTATTTGGTTTGCCATCAGTTCTCCAAGCCTGTTTATTTCTTTTGTTGTCTGTTGTGTCATTGTTTTCATCTGTCCTGAATACAAAAACTTATTTACTGGTTCTATGACTTCATTGTCAACATATGAAATTTCGTTTCGCATTTTTCTATTCTTAATGTAATTGATATTGAGACCTACTTTCAAGTTTGCTGTATTAAGTTTTTCCATTAGTTGTCGAAGTTCATCTTCACTACAAATAGTACAATGTTGTCAGCAAAATGAAAGCAGGTCATGTATGTTCCATTAACAGAAATTCCTTCTTTGTTTTGTGAAGTTAAGGACATGGAAAGTTCCTATAGAACTGCAGAAAATAATTTGGGTGATATGGAATCTCCTTATCTGATTCCTCTTTCAGTTTTTCATTTCTTGACACAAGAAACTGAAGCTACTATTTTGAAACAATGAACCCAGTTGCATTATTGGTTTCATGTTCACTGCTGCTTTTATACTTTGGTCTCCAGTTGAATTTGACAACAAAATATACTCTTTGATACCACAAAATGAGTTTCATCTATCTTTTTTAATGTATGGACCAACATCTTGCTCTTCAATTAAGTGTCCCCTTTTTTTCATGGCAAATGCAACTGTGATGTTTTTTGCAGAATATGAAACAGGTGTGTCCTGGGGGGAGATGTCAGCTCATGAAATGAATATTTGTATCATTTATTGTAAAATTGCTTCTAACATAACAATATTTAACCCTGACCTGCACAAGTTTTCATGCTGTATTTGTGTCTTACCTCCCTCACCCTTCTCCCTACCCTTCCCACTATACATATTTCTTTTAGTAAGGAGATGAAAAATTTCTTCATATTTCAGAAATCTCACACAGTACAAGTTCCATCAAAAATTTGTAATACCTTAAAATTTAAATTTGTTACAATCTAAAAGAGATAGGTGGGCTGATTAATAGTTCAGGCAGTGATATTCCCCAGTTAAGAGGGAGTTAAGGTTTATGAGAAGAATGGCAAAGACAAAGGAAAAAGTTGACTGGGTGTAGGAGAGAAAAGCTGGTACTGTACATCAGTAAGCATTATGTCAGAGATGACAGAAGGCAACAAGAGATAAAAGGCTGACACATATAAAAGGAACTGGCGAATGAAAATAAATAAAGTATACAAATTAAATAATGTTAAATAAAATATAGAAATAAGACATAAATATTATGTTTGGATGCCTCATCCTCTGTTAAACTTTTAGTTGATGGTATTAAACAAAAAAATCACTTGAGGAAACTAAAATTACAAGGAGACTCAATTGTTTGCCAGTTCTTTATTTGAGCAGGCAAAACTCCAAGCATTGCTGAGATGGAAATGGTTGTTTTAGTTTTTAATGTCTTTTGCAATACTTGTAATTTCTCCTACTAATGGTAAGTAATGGACGAACACTCCAAATACTTCCATTTTTTTGCTTCTTCTCTAACAGTGTTTGCAATCCTTTTAGCTCATTTCATACCTTGAATACTTCTGTCAAATGATATTGTCATTGTAAATGATATGCTGCAACCATTAGCATATGTTTCATTGTTTAGTGATGTTGGTAAGAGGGTATATTTTGAAAGTGAAATCATTACTTGTACAATCTGTGATTGGAAAGTCTTAAGAATGGATGCACAACTGCTTACGGGTTTGGCAGCCAGGTACACCGAGGGTGGGAAGTGAGTCATTGCCTTCTCCTCGAACGTTCTCTGACAGGAAACTGGGTTTCCTTTATTCAGTTCGTTGTGGCAGCTGGTTGAGTGTGGGTATGTTGGCCTCGTTGCCGGATTCTGTCTACGTGAAAATGAATGTAAAAACGGAGCAATAAGTTCGTGTGAAATTTTGTTTTAAAACCAGGAAATCAGCTTCTGAGACTTAAGAACTACTAAAAACAGCTTTTGGAGATAATTGTATGAGCCAGTGAAATGTTTTTGTCTGGTTCAACAGATTTGGAAGTGGCCACGAATCATTTGAAGATGAACCACGGTCTGGCTGTCTTTACACCTCAAAAACGAATGAAAATGTGAAAGTTTGCGACTTAGTGTGTTCTGATCGTAGACTTACAATTAGGGAGCTGGCTGATTAACTTAATGTAAGTTTTTATGCAGTTCAGTCAATTTTAACTGAAGATCTGAACATGTGTCAAGTGTCCACAAAATTCATTCCAAAAGCATTGTCAAGTAACCAAAGACAATACCGACTTGAAGTGTGCCAAGAACTGATTAATTTGACTAAAAATGACCCATATTTGTTAAATAGTGTAATTACAGGTGACAAATCATGGGTATATGGATACGATCCCGAAACCATAGTGCAGTCGGTGAAGACAATGTTGGTGATGTTTTTCAGTTCTACCTGTGTTATGCATCATGAATTTACCCCTGGAGGACAGACAAGTAACAAGGAATACTATAAATGTGTCCTTGACCGTTTGTGTGAACAGGTGCAGAAGAAAAGGCCTGCGTTGTGGAAATACAGGTGTTGGGTGCTACACAATGGCAATGCTCCAGCTCATTGTGCCTTCTCGATCATTGAATTTTTGACCAAATTCAAAATTCCAGTGCTTCCACAACTGCTATACTGCCATGATTTGGCTCCTGCGGACTTCTACCTGTTTCCTAAACTGAAATTTTCACTAAAAGGAAAGGGATTTGACTCGATTGAAGGCATCCAGGAAAATATGGAGGGCATCCTTAACAGACTTCAGGAAAAAAATCTCCAGGAATGTTTCCAAAATTGGAAACACCATTGGAGTCGGTTTGTTGAGTCAAAAAGGGACTTTGAAGGAAATGCATCACAGTAGCATCTATGTACCACCATTGTACAATTATAAGCCCGTTCTTAAAACTTTCCAATCACACCTCATATATTCATCATATTTTACTATGCTACAGAGTAACAACATTCCAGTAGAGATTCAGCCTTACATCAACAGCTGTATATATTTCTAACACTGTAGGAAAGACTGCACTTAGCATAACAGCACTGGTGATGTATTAAAAAATGAATCGAGCTATCGTGGAGTTTCGTAATCTATAGTTATTTTAGAATAGTCTATTGAGAAAAAGTACAAACCCGTCAAATACTTATTGTTATTAAAACAGCTTTCCAGGTTTCTTCACATTTACAGTGTGTTTTCCGATTTTTGTGTGCTACTGAATCTTTCATCTGTTATTGGGGAGGTATAGTCACATAAGGATCACAGAAAGTTGTTGCTATATCTTTACATGAAGTATTGTATTTTAAGGAACTATAATTAAATTTTTTTAGCTATAAATTAGAAATTCTGCATAAAACGAACATGGCAATATATATTATTATGTTACAAGTTTTTGTCAGGCACATAGCTATTGTTATATTCATTTTCTTACTTTTCAGTGGGGGAAGCTCTGCAATATGTTCATCAACTGAAGACAATAAATAACAAAGCTGTCAAAAAGAAAGATGCAAAGTTTATTCATACCTCAACAGAAAATCAGGCTGTAAATGATGTATATGCAGCACTTCTAAAGGGAGAACCGATCGCAAAACATATAATATTGAATGCCATGAATGTTGGCAGTGATGATAGTTCATCTGAATATCTTGACTGATATAATGAGCATAGAGACCTGGGTCATAGTATTTTATGTGCTGTGCAGTGTTGGCTTGTATGATTAGTTTTTTTCTTTCTGTGGCCAAATGTATAAAATAATAATTGTTAATAATTTTACTAATGCTTTTTTTCCATTTGTGGGGAATATAATGCTATTTTACATATTATAAATATAACATTTTAAATAAAAATTAACTATGAAATTCTCTCTTCTTACTGAGCTGTAGGTGTCTTATAGGTCCATGATTCCCATCCCAGAATGTTGACAGATTGAAAGTCCTAATTACTCCTTTGTTTTATTTATCCACTGTTTTGTCCATTAACTTTATATCACAGATTATTTATTTATTTATTTTACAGTGGCATTGAATGATGTGAATGAGAAAGGCAACCATTCAAAGTCAGTCTGCAATTCTAGAAGATATAATAGGTCTCACCTGCTTTTTAAATTTTCATTTATCAGTTCTATACGAACAGTAGTTTTCCTGTGTAGCCAAGTCAGAGAAACTATGCCCCTTCCTCATTACTTACCCACACAGCATTTCCTTTTTTTTCTGTTCTAATCTTCTCCTTCCACAGTCTGTTAATTAGACAACTCCACTACTAAAAAAAAACACCAAACTACAAAACTCCTCTGTGGGCAAGCATGTTGTGGTGAAGGTTCATATGCATGCATGCAAGTATGAAAAGTGAGTGTAAGTCCACAACCAGGTAAACAAAACCTGTCTCATTCATACAATATGAAATATGGCTAACACAGAAAGTTATCCACACAGAGAGAGACAGAGAGAGAGAAAGAGAGAGAGGAGGTGCAACCATTCAGTAAAAGTACAAAAAAAATTCTGAGCTGTTGGAATTAATCATGCATCTAGCAAACTTGAATCATTAATTAAATTCTTTGATGACAAACTGCAGGTTACTACAAGGATTAACAGCACAAAAACATTAGCCTTAAAATGCATATATATCCACTGGGTAATATTGCTTGCAAGACTTAGGGAGGATAACAGAAAGGAGATGGCACAACTAATCACCAGTAATGTAACCACTTAAATTAAAAGTTGAAAGTGCATAAGTAACTCTAGATAGTCAGGTATTAATTAAGGATAAGATGGATGCAAAGGCTAATTGACTCGTGTCGTGGAGCTAAACCATAGAAAAAAAGAAAAGGATGAACTAAGGAAATGAAGATGACCAACAATGTGTTCTTAACTGAAACAGAATTAAAAGAGGAAAGTAATTAGCGGTCACAACATATGGGAGGAAACAAAGAAAAATGAGAACCCAAGGAAATGGAGGCCTGTAGTGATAATAGAAGACTTTACAGTAATTCTGTCAGAGAGTGCAATGAATTAGTCAATATGTTATAAATGGTTGGGTGAAACAAAAACTAGATTTAAAGCAGGTCCGAGAGGAAAATAGACAGTGCATCACCTGCTGGTGTAAATTATAAATTTGGAAACAGTTGGTTACAAAGAAGAGGGTGCATGTTACCTTTCAATCAATCACTGTGATTTGCAGTTACAGAATGTCAGAAGTGTGTGTGCAATGCAAAATTTTGAGAGACATATCATAGTTTGCTGTTTGCCCCTCTGTGGAGAATCAGGCCTTTTGAAGGAGGACTGCAAAAATGAGTGACACTACAAACTGTAGGTAAACAGAAAGAAACTGTGCAGCTGACAGTGTAAAGACTGAAAGGTACATCCAATATTTTTGGAGGGGGAAATTCAAAGAACAAAACATAGATTCTAAACCACAGAGTAATCAGTTACCAAATTTCATAGGGAACCAGAGAATAATGATAACTGAAAATGTGATACAGGATCAACAGTTGAAGATGAAACACCACTTGGGAATGAGTATCAGACAGATAATACAAATACTCATCATATTGTGAGAAATGAAAATGTCCATCAAAAGGAAAATGAGTTGCAGAAAGGCCAAAAGACCATCATATGTGAGGGGTAGAACAAGAACCACTACAGCCACACAAACAGAAAATAAGGCTGAATCTATGGATAAGGTTGATAACGAGGAGGACAGTAATAAGGAGGACGATAGAAAATAGATAGGAGCGGAATTTTGGGTAGTGGCAAAGAGGAAAGGAAGCCCAGGAACTTACAGCACATCTGCCTCTAGACTAGGAAGCATTAAACTCTCAAACTCCTAATAGCTCAAAAGTGAATTGAATACAAATTGTGACAGCACATGGTAAATGACAGCAGGTAATATTATAAGATCACAAGTGAACAGGAATTCCTAAGAAATTGTAAAAAGAAGCGAACATGGCACAAAAAATGGAAGAATTTTCTGAATGGATCTGCAGCCTGGGTGCAAATCTAACATTATTAACCAAGTTAGAGGAAACGCGTTTGTTGAACATAACAGTAAGACAGCTGGTACAACATAATTGTTCACATTAAGGCCAGTGTTACACTAACAAATTTGTTTGACAAAGAAATTTGATCAAATATTTGTCATATATCTGTGACAGAAGTCTTTGATGTAGCACAAAAAGCGGTATTACACTGTCATCAAATGTCGTGGGCGTTAGCTGCTAGTGATTCTTGCGAAAGACCTTTCAGTCTTGTCTCTGCTTCTGTGCCTTGTGTGTGCCTAATAAGATGCTTTTTCCTGGATGCAATATTTAGTCATCTAGCAAGCCCCCTATGATGCTTTGTTTTTAGATGCGTTAACACATGTTCCACTACTTTTAGTACAAACCTCAGTTCCAATACAATTTCAGCTACAGATACAACTTTTGCATCATAAATGAACTGTATTGTGCAAATGTTCTTTCTTTGAAAAACAACAGTTCTCTAATTCCCTTTTCAGTGAAAAAAAATTAACATCAGTGGTAATAGTGAAATTGCCGTGTTCTTTTCTGGTTTTCACTTCTTATATAAATTTGTCAGTGCAAACTAATCTAGTAAACTTCGAAGAGAGTAATTTCCATATCCCTGTCTAAAAAAGAAGAAAAAACATTTTATTTCATTCCAGATTATAAAACACCTTTCTATATTTGTAGTGCCACAAAAAGCCTCCAAAATGCAACCTGTGTAGCATCTTAAATGTGCTGCTCCATTCCATGTACATGATACACAATTGTTTCACATGGCACATTTTTACATGCCAGCCACCTGTATTAAAGAGGGGATGATGACTTGGACCAACGGCCGATAAGTGAGTTATCGAATACAGTAATATCTAATAGAAATCGCTGTAATTACCATTTGCAGTGATTTAGTAGCTTCTATTTTGTACACAATGAAGAAACCACACACCTTATTACATGACATAAATTTCCAGTTGATAGCTCCACCCAGTTCTCAGAGAATTCACCCTATGTAAAGTCGAACATTACAGTAGTCGATTTACAAATGGCAAAGAAGTAACTTTATCATAACATTTTACTACAAATTAACACTTTTAGCATTTTGTTGCACATGTTTCTGCAACTTTATCATATCATTTTACTACAAATTAACACTTTTAGCATTTTGTTGCACATGTTTCTGCTAATCCTCGTCTCTTACCAAAAATTAAGCTCCTAGATCAAGTGAGAAGCGCGTATAATGGCCGGTAAGTGAGTTATCGATTGCCAAAATGTCTAATAGAAATCACTGGAATTGTCAATTACAGTGACTTAGAAGCTTGTATTTTGAACACAACAAAGGGACCACACACCTTAGTATGTGACATAAATTTCCACTCGATAGCTCCACCCCAGTCCTCAGAGAATATGTGCTGGTCAAACATTATGATAATCGATATACAAATTAAAAGGAGTAACTTTATCATATCATTTTCTTGCAAATTAACACTTTTTTGCGTTTTGTCGTAAATATCACTCTTACCCTCGTCTTCCGTGAAATATTACATTCCGAGGTCAAATGGGAAGCGAATTGTCAATTGCCAAAGTGTCTAATAGAAATCACTGTAATTGTCGTGAAGCAAAATTCCAATCTATGAACGGTTTTCATATTTAAATGCAGGCAGGTATCACCACTCTTTGACATGGTCAATTACCAACATCAGAAAACAATGAAAACAACTGGAAGACCCAAAGATTGTCATCAGACAGTTTATAAGATTTTGTGTTGATTTCTGTATTACAGAATGTATGCTAGAGCATATTAATAGAAGAACCAGTACAAACTGCATTGGAGATACTTTGTGACACAACAGGGCATATTATCAGGAAAGGGTTAGTCCACGTGAAATCAAAAAGTGGTCTGGTTCTTGATGCCTCAGACTTTTATAATTTTTCTATACTTATAGTAATAGCAGTTTGCATGAGAAATCCCAGATTAAATTTTTTTTTGGGGTTTCATTTTTAGTTATTAATTTTTAAAATTTCCAAAATTATATGATTTTTTATTATGTTTTGAAACCTTAAAATAAACATACCTCAAAAACTATTTGATTTATACACCTAAAATTTGTACCATTTTATTCAGTTTCTTATAAGTTTTGAGAGTGTGTGCTAATTGACAATATTCATAACAATGCTGAATTTTACCAGATGAAATTATTTTTTAATTTTGATAATTACAAAATTTGATACAATTTTGTTAACCAAAAAAGTATGTTAGTCAAACACTATTTGTAAATGTTTGTGTCAAATTTCATGATGGTGTTTCAGTGGGAACATATTAAAATAAATGTTAATTTACTGGTAAGGGCTGCACCTTGGGTATCGTCTGTAGGGCTTTGAACTCGTTACAGTGATGTAGTATGCCAAAAACTAAAGAAGGTTTCAACTCATTAGCTTTTATTTAATGACAATCAATTTATTACATTAATAGAATTTTAAATTTAAACACGCATTTGGCTTTCCCATGATAACTGTGAAGATAGTTTAACATACACCATAATAGTTCCACACACTCAAAAAGACTACGAATAACTTACTTAAGTAAACCTTCATTTTACAGAGACAATGATGTTGATGTTATTATTTAACAACGTGTTACCTGAGTGCCTAGCACAGAGCAATTTTTTTAGTCATCTTCAACGATTTGATGCTATGGTGATCTAACAATCTTATCTGAGTCTAAAATTATGCATTGCACGTATCTTTTAAATTATGTAAACTAGCCCTCTCTAGCAATTTATGACATAACCGATGCAACAACACACACTTTTCCAATATAATCTAAGACTCTTTGCAGCTCTTCATCTGATAGTCCATACATTCTTCTAGTGACAGTTGAGGGATTTACTTTACAAAGTGTCAAATGTAGTCAGACAACAGAAACTCCAGATTGGAATACCAAACATGTAAGAAACATATAGTTTCCTACTTACAATAAATAGTACACATTACATTGGAAACAGGCCCAACTGAAATGCACTTACAGATTAGCTTTTGAACACAGCCTTCATCAGAAAAAGAAAAAACACACACACACACACACATTCATTCATACAAGCAAGCACACCTCACACATACATGACTGCCATCTCATGCAGCTCAGCCCAGAATAGTCTGAGCGATCAGAGATGGTGATCATCTGTGCATGAGGTGTGCTTACTTGTGAGAAAGAACATATGTGTGCTTCTTTTTATGATAAACGCTGTGACACAAAGCTAATATGTTGTGCAGTCTATAACCTAATGTGTCATATTTATAGTAAGCAGCATCTATCGTTCCTTACAAAGTATTAATTTTCTTTATCATATTCAACTTATCTGGCCTTCTTGGTTATGAAAAAGAAAGATCTGGTCTACAATGATGTGTAAATAAACGGTTCCCTTCATCTCTGGATAGCACAGAAGCCATTCACTATCATCGTAGGCACAAGCAACAAGTTTTGTAATCTGTTCACTAGCATGCTGCACTTCAATTTTATGGACATAAAAATTCTTAAAATCATAAATAATTTTGTTTTGCCTTTGATTTTGCTCATAGTTATAATTGTATGATACTTCTGTACGCTATGGCTTTATAAAAACTGTTTGCCAAGCTCCTTTTTTATGCTGCATGCTCATCATTTGTCACATTGAAGTGACTCATGCCATATATGCTTTATTCCATACAAATGATGCTTCCACAACTGATTAATGTGTGTGTTATGAAGATCACTTTGGCTATTATTTTATGTGCATTTATTAAGCCACTCATTTCATTCTATATGAACACCCTCTAGTGACAAAGTGGCACAAATTCGTAATTTTCAATACGATGTTGAACTGCTCACACTGGAATACAAGTACAATATTTCTCTTAGTGTGCTCTGCTTAGTACCTGTCGTATTGCAATACGTGCCTTTCAACAGTTTACTGGGCGATTAAGCTACACCCATCTTCTACATGATCCTCAAAATCCACAAGCCCAACATTTGTGGACATCCCATTGTAGCAGGCTATCTTGATCCCACTGAAAGAATTTTCTCTCTTGTTGAGTGACATCTCCAATAAGCTGCATAAAAACTAGCCTCCAACATCAAAGATAATAACCTTCCTTCACCAACTCCCCACCATCCCCACTCCTTTTCCTCTGGGATCCATACTCCTCACTGTTGATGCTACCTTCAGATACACCAATATACCTCGTGCCCATGCCCTTGCCACTATTGAACACTGCCTACATATCCCACCATGCTTTAGACTCCCAACCCACCACCCCATTTCTTACACACCTTACCAATTATATCCTGACTCGCAACTACTACTAGTCCCTTGTTGGGACAACTCATGGTACAACCATGGGCACCTGCATGGTACCCTCCTGTGCCAAGCTGTTACAGGCCATATAATGGAAACCTTCCTAGCCTGCCAAAAGCCCCAATGCCTAATCTCCTCCAGATTCATGATCCAGACTCCAGGACATGACACCCTATCCTCGTTCCTTCTCAATGTCAACACCTTCTCTTTCATCTGCTTCACTTGGTCCACCTCAACCCAGCATGGTATCTTCCTTGATGTTGACCTCATCTCTGATGGGTTCATCCACACCTCTATCCACAATAAATTCACTAGCCACCAACAGTACCTGCATTTTGACAGCTACCATCCCTTCCACATCAAAAAACTCTCCCTCTACAGCCTAACCACCCATGGATGACATGTCTGCAGTGACACGAACTCCCTTGCACAATTTCCTGAAGGTCTCATGAAGCCTTCACATTCACAGACAGGCACCACTCCCCAAATGTAGTCCACATACTAATTTCCTGTGCCATATCCACACAACGAAACCCCCCCCCCCCCAAAAAAAAATGAAATCCTCCCATCATCCCCAACAATCAGCTACAGAGGATTGCTTCTCATCCTGTATCACCCTGTACTGGAATGACAGAACGATATTCTTCATCAGGGCTTTGATTATCTACCAGAATGCCTGAAATGAGGGATTTCCTACTCAAGATTCTTGCCACCCCTCTGAAAGTGGTGTTTGTGGCCCACAACACTCTAGTCCATCCCTGTGAATCATATCCCTGTGGGAGACCAAACTCCAAGACATGCCCAATCCATCTATCCATCCATCCATCACTTCATACTCCAGTCCTGTAAGAAGCTTATCCTACCATATCAGAGGCCAGACCACTGGGGAAAGCAGCCATGTCATATATAAACTCTGCCATAACACTGGATATCTTTTTATGTAGGTGTGATTACCAAACAGCTGTCCACCAGAGTGAACAGCCATTGCCAAACTTTGACCAACTGGAAAGTAGACCAGCTAGTGGCGTAACATGCATCTGAGTACAACACCCTATATTTCAATGGGGACTTCAGAACCCAGACCATCTGCATCCTTCCCTCTGCAACCGACATCTCTTAACTACGAAGGAGGGAGTTATCCTTGTAACACATCCTTTTCTCTCATCATCATCCTGGCCTTAATCTCCCACACCCTCCAACCAACAGTTTCCCACTCCTCCGTCTTGCCACCCCATCCAAATACATGAACTCACGTCACCTCCAGTAAGTGCTGCACCCTACAGGCTCCACCAATTATTGATCACATAGCCCGTCTACCTGCCACCTATCTCTACATCTACATCTACAAAGATATTCTGCAAGCCACCATATGGTGCATGGTGGAAAGTATCAAGTACCACTACTGGTCATTCCTCCCATGTTCCACTCGCAAATAGAGTGAGGAAAAACGACTGTCTGTATGACCTCGAATTTCTCGTATCTTATCTTCACAACCCTTATGCACAATGTATGTTGGCGGCAGTAGAATCATTCGGCAGTCAGCTTCAAATGCTGGTTTTCGAAGCATCTCTGTAACACTTGTGTGTTGTTCGAACCTACCGGTAATAAATCTAGCAGCTCGCCTCTGAACTGCCTTGATGTCCTCCTCCCTCAACCCAACGTGGTACTGAACCCAAACACTCAAGCAGTGCTCAAGAATAGGCCGCATCAGTGTCCTGTATGCAGTCTCCTTTACATGTGAGCCACACTTTCCAAAAATTCTTCCAATAACCTGAAGTTCACCATTCACCTTCCCTTCCACAGTTCTCATGTGTTTGTTCCATTTCATATCGCTTTGTAACATTATGCCCACGCATTTAAATGACTTCATTGTGTCAAGCAGGACTCTATTATTACTGTATCTGAACATTACAGGTTTGTTCTTTCTACCCATCTGCATTAACTTACATTTTTGCACATTTAGAGCTAGCTGCTATTCATTACATAAAGTAGAAATTTTATGTAGGTTGTCTTGTATCTTCTTACAGTCACTCAGCTTTGACATCTTACCATACACCACAGCTCGTCAGCAAACAACTGTAGGTTGATGCCCACCCTGTCCAAGAATCATTTATGAATAGAGAGGAACAGCAGTCCTATCACACTTCCCTGGGGCAGTCCTGATGATAACATTACCTCCATGAACACTAGCTGTCAAGGACAACATACTGGGTTCTATTACTTAAGAAGTCTTGAAAACCCTCACATATCTGTGAACTTACTCTATACGCTCGTACCTTCATTAACAGCCTTCAATGGGGCACTGTGTCAAATGTTTTCCAGGAATCTAGAAGTATGGAATCAGCCTGTTGCCCTTCATCTGTAGTTCACAGTGTATCATGTGAGATTAGGGGAAGATGAGTTTCCCACGAGCTGTGCTTTCTAAAACCTTGCCGATTTGTGGACATCAGCTTATTATATTCAAACAGAATATGTTCAAGGATTTTGCAGCAAATTAAAGCTAGGGATATTGGTCTGTAATATTGGTCTGTTCGTTTACCCTTCTTATACATGGGAGTCACCTGTGGTTTTTGCAGTAGGCCTGGAACCTTGTGCTGGGTTAGAGATTCACGATAAATGCCAGCTAGGTAAAACCGAACGGGAATTCCATCTGGATCTGGCAATTTACTTGCTTTGAAATCTTTCAGCTATTTCTCTACACCAGGGATGCTTATTATTATGTTAGCCCATATGGGACTCAGTCTGTTAGTCAAATGACAGAATGTTTATATGATACTCCTGTGTGAACGATTTCTTGAATGTGACATTTAAAACTTCGGCTCTTGTTTTGATACCTTCAATAGCCGCACCAGACTGGTCAACAAGGGACTAAATGGAGGCCTTACACCTGCTTAGCGATTTTACATATGACGAGATTTCCTCAGATTCTCTGCCACACATTTTCTAATGTATGATGGTGGTAGCTGTTATATAGCCTCATGTACAGACGTTTTCACCGACACACGAATCTCTACTAATCTTTGCTTGTCATTATTTGTGCATTCCCTTTTGAACCATGAGTGCACCAGCCTCTGCATGCATCTTTTTGTCTTACAATGGCATCACACGTGCAATTGCTTGCTAAACCTTCAGACTCAAAGAGAAACTGTACAGCTTGGCCATCAAAATTCACACCTGAAAATAAATAATGAAAAAGTATTTGGTATGTTGAGTAACCATGGGAAAAAATTACATATTTCATTTCGTTACACACTTTGAAGAGCTTCATAAATATTATCCATCACCCAAGCGATGCTCTGACTTCACAGGAACTTTAACCATTTGCAGCACAAAATCGGAATAGAACAAAACTACACTTCAAACACAAAAGACAAACTTACAACTTCATTTTGCGGTTGTGTAAAGTTTACATGATTCCATATTTTCATACCGATGTCCATTCATTCTACACTCGATACCACTGATGTCGACCTTAAATCGAAGTCTCGTGAGATATGGGCAAAATATAATTTCCAGACTTCAAGAATTTGTAACTAAAAGTCTAAGAAGCCATCCTTGCCTAGGGTATTGGACAGGTCACAGATGGTGGAAGTGAATGTTCCATCAAATGGTGGACAGCTGCGAATACAAAATAAGCAGTCCCAGACCAAGGCAAAACAAAACAAAACTAATTCCACATTGAATTTGTCTTGTAGCAAGTGGCGAAACGGTCAGTGTCTGTTCACCAGTGGTGCAGCAGAAATTCGTATTCTGGAACTAACCCTTCTAGTTGTAACATTCTGGGTTCACTCAATGAGTCTACTCAACCCCTCCTGATTCCAGGTACAATCATCATGGGGCATTTTGATAATCACAGCATTAGCCCAGGTGGGCAATCCACCACCAGTATTACTGGTGCAAATGGTCTTTCGGATTCTGGCGCAGCCAGGTTAAAATGCAATGTGATTCAGCAGAGGAAGTCTGAGTCTTCTGGTCAACTTAAAACGAAAACAAATACAGTTATTGAAACACTTAACATACAAACACTTTTACAGCCAGGTAAACTTCATAAGTTGAGAGATACATTAAAAGAACAGAAGGCTCAAACTTTGACACTTCAAGAAACACGATGCAAAATAACACCATGGATTTCGGCAATTACCGTCTTTTTAAAAGTAAAACTGATAAAAGAATACTTAACAATGCAACACAGCTGGAAGTTGCTTTTGCAGTCACCAAAAACATTTTAACCTCAATAACGGATATATAAAGGCACATTTGCATGCCGAGCGTGAGTTTCCTCGGAAACGCGAGATATTAATTAAATAAATAATCAGTGACAAATAAATAAAGCCTATGGCACACAACTGCAGCGCTGTGTCGCTGATAAAACAAAAGCACAATTACGTTACTCGTATGTTTGATTAAGAAAAGAGAGCTCTGGTTGAAGTGGTGCGAGAAGCACGTATTTTAGTTTATTGTCTGGCACACCGCCATATTTCATGTTATAGAAAATTACTGCGAGTTGCAACCATACTAGGCACTCGATTCTGAAAAGAATTTATATTTATAAAAGTAAGTAGGATTATGAACTGTAGGCTTATTCATTGAATATATCTGATTTAACTAACTGTGTAATTTTTTTGTTTAGTAGACAATCACCTCTGTACGACGTTTTGGCATGGCTGGCAAATTATTGTAATATTGAGATTTAGATTATGAGTCCGCACCTACCGCAGCAGTCTTTGGAAACGATTTAATTACGAAGTCCGATTATTTCAGTTTTATTTCACGGTCAACTACGAGTAACATTGCCTTTACGAAAAAGCCGTTGTCAAGCGTCTGATACCGAATAATTAAAACCTGACGACTCATAGGAGAGACAACCATACAGATAAAATAATTAATATTTTATTTTATTTTATTTTATTAATTTTATATTGGCGACTGCGTGTCGGACTTGTTATTTTGTCATTTGTTACATTGTTCTCTTTGTTTCATGTGAAAAATCAACTTTCTGGACCTGGACTTGACTATATGAGAAATAACAAAAATCAGAAGATATTTGCCAATTATAAAATTTTGCGGGAAGACGCAAAGAAGCTTCCAGCAAAATAAGGTAAGACGCAGCATCTTTGCATTAGCAGGCTTGACCAGACGTATAATTCAGTGTATTAGCTTTTCAGTAGATTCTGTAGTGTTTCTTTTCCGCATAACAGTTTCAGTGATAAATTTCATTCTCAGTACTTTTCCCTAAACAATAACGTATGCAACAATACCAATACACGAGTGTACAATATGGCCGACTTCTGTACGATATCATGTAACATGGCCAGCAGCCATTACCAATAATCTCAAATTCAGTTTATATTTTTAAATTAACAGACAGCCATTGTTGCTACGAGCGATTCAGGCTCAACTGCATTTTATTTTAAAATCAGTGTCAAAAATTTTCTTGAAACATATATCACGTGTGGCATGGTAATAACTAGAAAACAATACGCAAAAATGGAACAGCAAAGACGTACTATTCAGACGCAATCCGACTCGGACGAGAGACAAATGTTAGAAAATGACTTTACGACAGCAACCGGTAGTGACGATTCATCAAACATTGACGCAAGTGTTGACGAAAATTTTGACAATAGGCCCTCCACCACAAAAATTTCAAAGTCTCAATCAGAGCCCATGTTAATGCATGACGTCACGTCTAATGACGCGGCGGGGGCAAAGACCTTGCAAACGGTAAACATTGCTGACATGTTACAAATGCTAATGAAACAAAACGCAGAAAATATGGCAACCTTACAGACGCAAAATGAACAATTAAAGACACAAAATGACGGAATCAAATCTGATCTCATAGCACTCAAGACAGCTAATGACACTTTATGTAAGCGTGTGGAACTTATAGACGCCACACTGACCAAACAGATGACTGAACTCAGTACTAAATTTTCCCAGCTTAATACGAGACAAGAAAAGATTACAACTGACGTAGCACTTTTACAGACACAAGTAAAAAACCTTAATGTCACGTGTGAAGTTCTTACTGAACAAATTCAAACATATCCTTCAGTACATGACAACCTTGAAAAACGAATTAATGACGTACAGAATAAATTTGACAATGTTGAACAACACCTGACTGACATCTTACAATCTGATGCCACAGCTCATTTTCAAAATATTAATAAAGAATTTCATGATTGGGAAGTCAACAAAGACAAACATTTTGATAGATGCTTACGTGAAAATTTACCAACAATTGTGCACGACTCCGTAGCGCAATACATTACTAATAACAAACAGCTGATCAGTGACGCAGTACAATCCGTCACTGCACCCATGAGACAATTCACCGATCGACCACAGTCTGAATGTAACGAAAATATCAGTCAAAATGCACAGTTCAAGAACCAATATACATTCGAGTATGACACACACATACCGCACACGACAAACACACAAGAACAAAACACACCACGACTACAACACATACCACGATGTGCAAATACAAACACAAGCTATTATCATGGTAAACCACAGCAACATTATCGTAATTACTCGCCAGCTGGACATAGCAGTAATTACAGTGGGACAAATCCATATCATAATGCAAAGGAAGACGAAAGCTTAATGAAACACAGGCACTTTCAGATTTTTATCCCAGAAAAACGAACCATTCATCCGGTGATTTTTCTCAAATCTTTTAGTAACGCATTTCCACGCACTTGGAGTGACCGGAAAAAGATTTCATATATTGTCGGTTACATCCAAGGCGATGCAGCTGTCTGGGCATACAGTCAAGCTGACGTATGTACCACGTACAGTGAGTTTGAGCGTGCTTTTCTGAACAAATTCTGGTCGCAATCCGTTCAGGAGCGACTCAGAAGACAAATTTTAGAACCTGAAACTTTTAACAGTAAAAATGGTAACTTACGCAGATATTTTGAAAAATACTTGAACATGGGACACTTTTTAGACGAACCAGTCGCAACGCGAGATATACTCCGTGCGTTGAAGGCCAAATTGCCTTTCAACATTAAAGAAAAACTCCTACATATCCCGGATGACGATTCAGATTATTTTTTAACAGCTTTAGATTCGGTTGACATGTTACTTGAAGATCAGCGCTTCGCGCGGCAAAACAGCAGCCACAATGTTTACACTAGTGGTATGCAAAACATGCAGGCTTGCCAACACAATTTTGGCGCGCCCACAGTTGGATGCGCGGTACAACAAAATCAGCAAACTCACATGCCGTCTCAGAACGGAAATCAAAATCAACACGCGTATTCCAATACAAACAATAGTTACAACAGTAATAACATTTCATGCGGCAATCCATACAAGAGGCACCGCGGTAATAACTACAACGGTAACAACAGATACAAAGGTAATAACAAAAACACAAACAGAAATAGAAATAATAATAACTACGAGCCAAGACAGCATCAAGGTTGGACTCGTAACGATCAGTACTTTCATTCAAACTCTGCTTTACCACAGCAGCCACCAGGTCAAAATTGGAGCATACCTTACGACCGACAGGTAAGTTACAATGCGCAACAGCAACAACAACCGCAAAAGTTGGAGATCATAATAGGCAATATCCGAATGTGAATATAATAGAAATGACACCTGATGCACAACCTCAATCTGTGTCAGTACCTAGTACAAATGCTAATCCAACAAACTAGAAACAGTCACTACTTTGCCCCAGGTCGTGGCTGAAGAATCCTTGGGGGGCGGCTTCAATGTTAATCAGTTATTTGACACCACACTTGAACAACAGAATAATGATATGCCGAGTAATTCTAAACAAAAACTACCTGTTTTATCTATAAGATACAACCACAATAACAATATATCAGATGAACTTTTACAAGACAGTACACAATGTCGTTTAAACACAAATGAAATTGTTTTAGCATCCACTACTGGTGTAGTAGGTGGGATTCCAACTACTATTATCCTAGATACAGGTGCAGCTGTGAGCGTTTTATCTTTTAATTTTTATAAAAAGATGTGTGAATTGGAACCTGTGCCTGAGTTTCCTGCCCAAAACTGTAAAATAACTACTGCACTAGGTAATAAGTCATGTAGGGTTACGAAGCAAGTTTTTGTAAACGTTAAAATAGGTAATGGAACCGTACAATGGCCATTCCTGGTTGTACAAAACCTTGTGACTAATTGCATATTAGGAATAGATATTATGAGCGAGAAGGACTGCATTATAGACTTCTCCAAAGGTAAATGTATTTTAAATGATAAAAGCAGGGTAATTATTATTGATTTGGACAGGAGAACTCTAAAGCATGACAAACACTGTACAGGGTACAAGGTTCAGTTAGTACTTGACAAAGACATTCAAGACATGCAAACACACTCATCTGACGCAGAGCTAATGGACTTGAAAACATTGCTTGATCATAAGATAAGTGAAGCTACAGCTCTCAGTGTACATGAACGTATAAAACTACAGGAAGTGTTATCCAAATATTTACAAGTTTTTACCAAACGATTAGGTGTTATCAACACGTATGTGTACAAGATTGAAGTTAAGCCTCACAAGATCTTCTACCATAAGACATATAACGTACCGTTATCTCAACGACCTGCTGTGTGGCAAGAATTAAAACAAATGTTAGACTGGAAGGTCATTGAACCATCCACCTCACCTTACTGTAGTCCTCTACTTGTTGTCAAAAAATCAAATGGAAGCATTAGGTTAGTGTTAGACGCACGAGCTATTAATGAAATAATTTTACCGGTTCACACAAAACCTGAAAATTTAGAAGAGCAATTACAGAAATTTCTAGATGCAAAATATTTTTCCACAATAGATCTCGCTAATTCGTTTTGGCAGGTGGGTATCACTCCTGATTCTCGGAAATATACTGCATTTATGTTCGGGGGGCGAACCTATCAGTTTTGTGTTCTACCCTTCGGACTGAATGTCAGCTCTGGGGTATTCATTACAGCCCTGGATACCGTGCTTGGCGACGATTTAGTTGAGACAGTCACACACTATGTAGATGATACACTGATAGCTACACAATCCTGGAATGAACACGTTGACACACTTCAAAGAATTTTAGAAAAATTTGCACAAGCTGGAGTCACAGCCAATCTTAGAAAATCAAAGTTTGGTTGCAGTGAGATAAAGTATTTAGGACATATCATTAATTCACAGGGCATACGTCCTGATCCCAGTAATTTAGATGCTATCAGAAACTTTCCTAGCCCTCGAACTAAAAAGCAGTTAAAATCATTCCTTGGGCTATGTTCATTTTTCAGACGTTTTTTGCCACAACCACTTTTGAACAGTAAACATCTGCTAAATCTACTCAGAAAGAATCAAGTTTGGATCAGGTTGGAACAGTGCCAGAATGACTTTAATACAATTAAACATGCTTTAGTGAATGCTAACATATTGAGCCATCCAGATTTCAATTTAGATTTTTGTATGACTTGTGACGCTTCACGTACTGGCTTGGGCTGTTGCTTATTTCAAGTTGTAAAGAATAAAGAGGAGGAACAGATAAGAATTATTGGGTTTGCGAGTCGCACTCTAACTGAATGTGAGCGTACATACTCCACTACTGAGTTAGAAACACTTTCCATAGTATGGGCATTCAAGAAATTCAATTATTATTTATTTGGAAAACATACAGTAATTTACGCCGATCACCAGGCCCTGACATTTTTGTTAACTTGTAAACTTGTACATCCTAGACTATCACGATGGGCAGTTACACTTCAGAACTACTCTTTTGAAATTAAGTACATAAGAGGTAAGGACAACACCATTGCAGACACTTTGTCTAGACTTCCACAAGGTATGAATGATACCAACAGTGACTTAGAAAATATAAATGACTACAGGATTCTCTTAATGCAAGACAAGCAGTATCACCAATATTATATTGATATGTCCAGAAACATGGCTGAATTACAAAAATCTGATCCTCACTGGTATAAAATAATAACATTACTGGTAGAAAAACACAATCATCCTTTGACTAAGTATTACAAGTTACACAATGATGTGCTATTTTACCGCCGACATCCACATGCTACTAACTGGTGTGTATGCATTCCCAAAGAGTCTGAACGTAATTTAATTTGGCACACACACTTAGTTTGGGGTCATTATGGGACAAAAAAGTGTTTAGCGAAGCTCAGTACATACTGTTACTTTGGCAATATGAGAAGAAAAATTTACAGGGAACTGAAAACATGTGTCATATGTCAAAAATCAAAACCTCAGAATTTATCCACAAAAACAGATTTACATTCTATTTAACCTAGTAAACCCCTGGAAATTCTGTGTACTGACATCAGTGGACCGCATCCAGCAAGCTCTGGAGGCGTCAAATATATCTTGGCTTTTTACGATATATTTTCTAAACATGTTAAACTTTATGCTTTAAAATCCGCTACTGCAAGTGCTATAATACGAAGATTCTCAAGTGATTACCTGACGCGCGTGGGAAAACCTAAAGCAATTCTGTCAGATAATGCAGCATACTACTCTGGGTACAAATGGAGAAATTTCTTGAAGGACAATGACATTAAAAGTATATTTATTTCGAGGTTTAGTCCACAATGTAACGCGACTGAGAGACTTTTCCGAGAATTAAATCGATTCATGAGGACCTATATTTCATCAAAACATACTAATTGGGTGTCCTACCTAAGTCTTTTCGAAGACGTACACAATAACTTAAATATTTACGATACAAATTACACACCTAACGAGATCATGTTCAATTGCAAACAGAACGATCAGTGGATAGAACCATTACCTAAGTTGTCAGACAAGGAAATCACACCTGAACAGAAAATAAAAGAAGTATTGACTACATTGACACATCACGCACAAATACGAAACAAACATCACAGAAACATAATAAAAAGAAAACAAAAATTCGAGGTAGGAATGCTTGTACTACTTCGTACTCATCATAAATCTGTTGCACTCAAACGACGGAACGCTAAGTGGCGTCTGCTATATGGAGGACCTTATACAATTGTTAACATACCGCACCCTGGTGCGTATCTGTTACAACATCGTAGAACTAACAAAATTATTGGGCTATACGCACATCGAGATCTTAGAGCATTTCATGCTGAATAATGTCAAAGTCATACCCATCAAAATATTGCTAAGCAACTCGAAAAACTCTGTTGCTACAACACAGATAATAATTAGTATAGAAATTTTCATTTCAGCGTTCCAGAGTCGCAGTTGAAGACAGAAGAACTTTTCTTTCAATGCCGCGGCTCCACCGAGAAGACTGAATATTAAAGTAAAATTTATGATTACGTAGCAGTGAATGACATATTAATTTTTCACGGAACAATTGTTATTATAGGTACCACTGACTTGGTATGACACCTGACGAACTGACAGACGTCATCTGTGAAGCGATCTTTTACTTTGAGAAATAGATTAGACGCACATCTCTCAACACGAAAAGCATCTATCAGTAGTCAAGGCCACACAGACACTCTACACACACGCAAAAAACGCGAGGAATCGAACATTTTCTCTCTCTTACTATTTTGAATACTTATTGAGTAGTGAAAACGCCTGGTCTTGCCTACTGATGTAATGAATGTTGTGTCTAACCTATCTTAATTTCAGATGACATCACAAAAAACATCGATAATATCCCAGCAAAACCGCTAAAGAGGATGTAAATATCTGCAATTCATGTAATCAAATGTGACACAATGTAATAACCTATAGCGATGTAATGATGATGTAAACGTGTTTATGTGCAACTGTATTATGTTTATACTAAGAAAATATGTGACGTGTGTATGTATAATTACTTTTTTTTTTTTTTAACTTATGTATCATGTAAAATTTTGAACAAAACGAGTGCCAAAAAGACATTGCATAGTGAACCTCTGTTCGCGGACATTAACGAACATTATTAACTCTGTGAAGGAAACGGTTAATGCCATTCATTATGCATCGTACCTATGTAAACGCGATGAACGATTTCCTTGATTAATAACTACGAACATTTAGGTGAGCTATATTCAGCAAAAAACTGAAAATGTGAAGTGCATAATTCGTGCATCGTCTAGTGACATTAATACAGTACCCAACTTCAAGATGTTAACTGGATTAAATGGACACAAAGTGCCTGTCCAGAAAACAACACGACGGGTGGAAGAATTTTGGTTGGAACTTCAGGGAATGAAATGTTCTCGAAATGTGACGGACACTCTTACCTGGACTGTCCAAGGATCGACGCCAGCTATGTGCCGTCCGAGGTTCTGCAACCAAGCTTCCACGGAATGTAAAAAACGAACTGCACGTGGACCAATTACTCGACAGGTCATGTCTGATCTGTAATAAGCAATGCTTTTACTCACAACGAACTGCATCACAACGACTATAATGGAAATAGGAAATGGACACGCTTATGTATTAATCACGTTGTTATACAACGATGTTACTCTGATCAAAAAACTTTACCACGACGATACTAACCTGTAAAAAATTATTGTGCAGCAGATGAATATGAACTGTGATAACGACACGATGTGTATAGGTCAACGCACCTGAAAAATACGGACATTTTTCTTTGAAGTATTTCAAAACAATACTATGTAACTAAGAACATTCAACAATCTAAGTTGTATTGTGTTATAACGAATATTGTAAATTTAAAACTAAGTTACCTGTCATAGAATGTAGTCTTCATATGTAATCTTGGTTGAATATTTTCTTTGTGCAACGACTGAGAAACGCGCGCACACGAACAATATGAACTGCAATACTGTGCCGCGTGATCTAACTGTACGACATAACGGCAGTCACACAGACGCTTCTGCGCATGCGCGCACTCTATCTGCCAACATAAGAACTTTTACGGCGCACCCGCATCATTCAAAGTTTGTATATAATGTGTATAATGTAGGTCATGTAAATAGTTGTAGATAACTTAGATTTTCTTGTGCCTTTAGGTGAATTGCTCGCCTGCAGGTGTGTCCTTTCGCCTCGCAATTCAGGGGGCAATATAAAGGCACATTTGCATGCCGAGCGTGAGTTTCCTCGGAAACGCGAGATATTAATTAAATAAATAATCAGTGACAAATAAATAAAGCCTATGGCACACAACTGCAGCGCTGTGTCGCTGATAAAACAAAAGCACAATTACGTTACTCGTATGTTTGATTAAGAAAGAGAGCTCTGGTTGAAGTGGTGCGAGAAGCACGTATTTTAGTTTATTGTCTGGCACACCGCCATATTTCATGTTATAGAAAATTACTGCGAGTTGCAACCATACTAGGCACTCGATTCTGAAAAGAATTTATATTTATAAAAGTAAGTAGGATTATGAACTGTAGGCTTATTCATTGAATATATCTGATTTAACTAACTGTGTAATTTTTTTGTTTAGTAGACAATCACCTCTGTACGACGTTTTGGCATGGCTGGCAAATTATTGTAATATTGAGATTTAGATTATGAGTCCGCACCTACCGCAGCAGTCTTTGGAAACGATTTAATTACGAAGTCCGATTATTTCAGTTTTATTTCACGGTCAACTACGAGTAACATTGCCTTTACGAAAAAGCCATTGTCAAGCGTCTGATACCGAATAATTAAAACCTGACGACTCATAGGAGAGACAATCATACAGATAAAATAATTAATATTTTATTTTATTTTATTTTATTAATTTTATAGATATAAAACCCATTAATAAACCGATCCGCGGAAAATTACGAGTTTTTAAGTCCTGTGTGTGTAAAATGCAGTAAGAAGGTGAAATATGGTGTTAAATTATGTTCGTGGTCACAGAAATGGATCCATCGTCAATGTTTAAATGTCTTAGAGGAAAAAAACATGACCTGTGACTGTGGAAATGTGCACTGTAACTAACGTCATATCATGTGTTTACAAACGGAATGCGAAGAATGCACGACTTCTTCATTAAAATATGACCTTATGTTAGCTAAACTATATGTAGAGAAGCTTGAATCAGTGATAGATAGTGTACAGAAGCTGGAAGAAGTGATAGACCATTCAAAGGGTAGTGAAACGGTTGTAAACGAACAAAACGGTAACTTTATTAGGCCTAAAAAGTTTTGTCGTGTTAATCGTAACGGAAACAACTTTCGTCTCCCACAAGCAAATAAGTTTGAATTTTTAACGTGTGATGAATATGAAATATGTGAAAAGAGCCAAAGAAAGGAAGTATTTTCATCAAATGCAGCGACCACAAATCATTTCAGTAGGCCTACGAAGTCCTGTAATAACAAGAAAGGAAATACCATAAAATACATGGAACATACTTATCGTGCAAACAAGATATCTACCAATACAGGTAAGAAGAAAAAAGAAGATATTTTCATACTTTCAGACAGTCATGGAAAGGGCTTAGCCGACATTTTGTGTAACATGCAAACTATATTCAAGGTTAGTGGAATAACGAAACCGGGGGCCCCCTTGCGCGAAGTTTTAAAAGACTGTGAACATTCTTTGAAGCTTGGAAGCAACTGTCTAATAATAGGAGGTGCTAATGATGTTTATAGGAACGAGGGCAAACTCGCCACAAGAGCTCTAAGAAGTACATTACAGAAAATTACAGATGTTAACTTCTTCATTGCCAGTATCCCACAAAGACATGATCTTATAGAAGAATCCTGTGTCAACAAAGAAATCACAGTTACTAATAGGAAATTTGAGAAAATCTGCCGAAGCCTCCCAAATGCCACATGTGGACGTACCATCCACAGAGAGAAGTCATTTTACAAGGCATGGGGTTCACAGAAATAAACTCGGAAAATCATTCATTAGTCGAGAAATCCTTAATGCAGTGAAGGCAGTTAAGGACAAGAATAGCACGACCATACCACTTCCACCACCAAACACAGCAACTGAAAATTTCCAACAAGAAAATGAAACTGAATCACTGACAACAGGTCCAGCACTAGAATCTCCACTTTCGTCACAAACAGCTGAGATAAATGAGTCAACTAGGACAGAAGTTTCCAAAGCAGCTTCAGCAGAAGCAGCTACATACTACGCAACTGCATCATTAACAAGAAAAAAAACGCCTGATGTGCCAACAGCCAATGACCTTTCATCAGTATTGGCCGCTCCTCAGTCTTCAACAGTGAAAGACTTTTCACCAGCTTCACCATCATCATCAGTAACAGAAGCAAACAGAAGAAGCACAAGAACCAGGAAACTTTCAACTCTGCAGGATTTTTGGTACCCGGCCTCAGTTACAAGACTAACATAAGGCAGATACCCTCAGATACACCAACTTCCAAGTCAAACTGGCAACAGACTCACCTCCACTGTCATCAACAGAAGAATAACCATGCCACCAGCTCATCTGAAGGATTTTTTAGCATCAGGTCTAAAGGGAAAGGTGCCACCAAGATAAGCGAAAACAAATACCTAACAGTGTTTCACCAAAACATTCAAGCCATAAAGAACAAAGCACAACAGCTAGAAGTAGAATTGGAAAAATTTGATAGCCAAATTTTGTGTATCACTGAACACTGGTGCAAAGGGAAGCAAATTGAACACATTGCATTAGCCTCATTTGACCTTGCATGTTACTATAGCAGAATCTCAATGAATGGTGGAGGTTCATGTATCTATGTAAAAAAAGGTAAGTCATTTAAAGTAAGATATGATCTTTTAGATCTAGTTGAGGACAAACATTTCAAACTTTCCGCTGTTGAAATAATAGGACCTGGCATAGCAAAAAAATTAGTCATATTTTGTGTGTACCACTCTCCTAGTGGAGACTTTGATATATTCTTCTCAAAACTGAATCAAAGCTTAGACAGGGTTTCTTGACCAAAAGCAAATGTAATTATCTGTGGTGACTTAAACATTAATATGATGAAGCCTGATAAGGCTAGCAACATATATGTGAATATTCTAAGCTGTTACGGAATATCCTCCCTTGTTAATTGTACAACTAGAATAACGAAAGAATCCTCCTCATCTATAGATCATGTAGCTACAGATATTGATAGTAAAAAATGTCATATTGTTGTCCAAAACCTGGGCCTAGCAGACCACCTCTGCCAGATCTTAAAAACTAACATTCATGTAGAAACTCCTCCTAAACTTTGTACATACAAAAGAATGTTTTCCAAATCAGCCCTGCATCAGTTTAAATCCCAGCTAGAATATGAAGATTGGAGGGAAGTCTATGCAGAAACCAACGCAAATCAGAAATTTATCAAGTTCATGTCAATTTTTAAACTCAGATTTGAAGAGATGTTTCCCAAAACTCTTTATCAAATTAAAACTACAAAGAGAAATCAGTGGGTGACTACAGGTATCAAAAAATCCTCAGAAACTCTTAGATATCTCAACTCCATAAAAAATAATCAGTCTAACCCAGAAGTTCTGCAATCCTACAAAAAGTACAGGAAAATTTACAGAAAGGTGTTGCTAGCCGCAAAAAAACTTTCAAACAACAAAATATTACTTGAAGCTGAAAACAAGAGCAAACAGGAAACGTCTAACTCTGCTAAAAAGGACCTCAATTCACATATTAAAAACAAAGATGTACCAGTAGGTAACCCTAAAAAATTAGCTGATTTTGTAAACTCATATTTCAGTAGTATTGCAAAAAAATTACAGCAGAAATTTCCAGATACGTATGATTTACCTACTCAGAACCAGCCAACAAACTCAATGGTGCTCTTGCCAACTACAGAAAGGGAAGTGGCACTAGTAGTACACCAACTAAAAAATAAAACTTCAGTAGGACTTGATGAAATTCCAGTCTGCGTAATTAAAGATTGTGTAGATTCCATAAAGGGCCCATTAACAGACATAATTAATGAATCTTTCGAGTCTGGATACTTTCCAGAGTACCTAAAACAAGCAAAAGTTATACCTATCCTTAAAAACGGAGATGTGGAAATTGTAGAGAACTACAGGACGATCTCTATACTGTCTATCATTTCTAAAATAATAGAAATACTAGTCAAAAAGAGACTGCTAAATTACCTGAATAAATATAATCTTCTTTCCGATGACCAATTTGGTTTTAGGCCCGGAAAAGGCACACAATATTCTATAGCACAGTTCACTAAAGCAATTTTAGAAGCACTGGACAAAGGTGAAAATGTAACTGGTATCTTTTTAGACTTGTCCAAGGCCTTTGATACAGTTGAACACAAAATCTTAATTCATAAATTAGGGCAAATAGGAATAAGAGGTGTGACAAAGAAGTGGTTCAAATCATACTTGGAAAACAGAGTTCAACGAGTTGAGATATCACAAGTTTCAAACAATTCCCTTATAAAACACCTGTCTGACCCAGAAAATGTGAATATAGGCGTCCCACAGGGAAGTGTATTAGGCCCAATATTGTTTCTTATACACATTAACGACTTCCCACAAAGTATCAGACATGGCGAAAAAATACTTTTTGCTGATGATAGCAACATAGTAATAACAGGTGAAAATCCAACACAACTGTCAGAAAGAGCAAACGAGGCTCTCAATGATGTCCACAACTGGTCACTAAAAAATAAAGTTACCCTAAATGTAAAGAAAACTAACTATATTAACTTCCAATTGAACAAAAAACACAATGCCACTAGAATAAAAGTTAATAATAATGAATTAGAATGTGTAACAAGTACCAAATTCTTAGGGATGAATGTAGACAGCCAACTGAAATGGACAAACCATGTCAACATTTTGGGAAAGAAATTATCCACAGCATGCTATGCTCTTAGAATCCTTGCACCGGTATACAATAATACCTGTCTTAAAATAACGTATTACGGATATCTACACTCAGTCCTCAGCTATGGGATCATGTTTTGGGGAACAAGTGCCAGTAACATACAAACTGTGTTCAAAGTACAAAAAAGAGCCATAAGGATAATAACAAATAGCAACAACAGGGCCCACTGTCTACAATTATGTAGAAAGCTAGGAATTCTAACTGTTTCTTGTGAGTATATCTTTCAGAACATAATGTTCATTAAGAAAAATCTTAACATGTACAACACAAACAGCCTAATACATGACCATGAAACAAGAGCTTGTCACCACATCCATCTAGATAGAAAGAACAAGGCAAAGACACAAAAAAGTATATTTTACAATGGGATAAAACTGTACAACAAATTACCACAAGAAATTAAAGAAATAAATGAGCCCCTCACTTTCAGACAAAAGCTTAAAACCTTTTTAGTAAGTAAAAGTTTTTATACTGTAAAAGAATATTTAACATAGATGTAGATTATTAGCAACATATGACATTATCACCAAAATATTATGTAATTATAAATATGTGTATGACTAGTTATAAAAACTACACAAAATATGAGAAACTTGTTTAATTGTAAATGTAAATGTGTGCTCATGTGTTGTAATCTGACGACATCCATACAATATTTATTGTTCCACGGATGAATAAATAAATAAATAAATAATACACAAATAACAAGTTCTCTTAAATGTGCAAATAAAGCATCACTTTAATTAACGTCCATATGCCAGTCAATGAGGATAACTGTATAAAACCTGATGAAGTTAATGAAACTTGGGAAACATTAGAAATCTTATCTCGAAAATTCCCTCTAACCATGCTAAAATTTTAATGGCTGATTTTAATGCTCAGTTGGGTAAAGAGAAAAAATATAAGATGGTGGGTGGATTTCCTGTGCATAAATGGGCAAACCAAAATGACCAAAGACTTGCTGAAACATGCAAAAATTTTAACCTTAAAATCATGTCAACACATATTAAAAAGAACCCTTCTAAACAAAAACCTCGTGGGCACCCAATATATTTATTGGGGTATTTCAAAGAGATCATGTAGCAATTTCATTCCCTAACTACAAAGAAATATTAAACGTCCAAGTTGGGAAAGGGGCTAATATTGATTCTGACCATCATTTAATGTGAATAAAAGTAAAACTGCAGCCTCAGAAACTCTCCAAAACAAAAAATGTCATCCCAAAATTTGAAGCTGCTAAAATAACCCCAAGTCTAACAAGTGAACTTGACAAAAAACGATCCAACAATTGGAAAAGCCTAAAAGAAAAGTTCATCAAAACAGCACAAAATTTAATTCCACTTCGAAAGAAACAAAAAGACCCTTGGTGGAATGCGGATTGTGAAGCAGCAGTTAAGTATAGGCATGAGGCATTCAAAAATTGTAATAGTAACAAAACCGAAAAAAACACCTTTCTAACTGTGAGAAAAGAAACATCTAAATTAATCCAACAGACTAAAAGAAACTACGAAAATGCACAACTTTTGGAAATCGAAAAAGATTTCCAAAAGAACAATTCAAGAAACTTTAATGAAGCATTCAAAATAAAAGTAACCGGTTACCAATCTCAGAGCCTTTGTTTAAAAATGAAAATAGCAGTTTGGCTCTTAGTAACCAGGAAAATTGTAAGGTACTTGCTAATTATTTTGAAAAACTATTGAACTGTCCAGAACCAGCGAATAAATTCCAACCACAGCAAACTAATAACATCAACCCTAACTCTAAAGCATCTGACAAAATCGAAATAACTAAACAAATTAAGAGACTTAAAAACAATAAAGCATCTAGAGAACATGGTATAATCGCAGAATTGCAAAAATCAGGTGGCGCTTACACTATAAAAGAGATCACTCAACTAATATGAGATATCTGGCAAACTGAGAAAATACCTGAGAACTGGAAAACTGCCCTAATTCATCCATTGCATAAAAAAAGGGGATAGAACCGATGATAATACGAGTAATTACCGAGAAATCTCTCTTCCGAGTCACATACAAAATTATCTCGCAGTGCTTACTTGATTGTAACCAAGAACAGCTAGAATCTAAAATTTGTGAATACCAAACAGGTTTTAGATCAAACAGGGCCTGTATGGAACAAATTCTTGCTTTAAAACTAATCCTCAGACACCAAAAGATTTCTAGTAAGAATATTGTATGTACATTTGTGGATTTTAAAAAGGCTTGCGACTCAGCTGAACGTGAATCTCTCTTTCAAACTTTAAAGGAACAAGGGCTAGATAATAAAACTCTAACACTGATTAAGGAAACGGTAACCGATACTATATCTAATTTTAAGTTCATGGGAAAGATTTCTGAACCGTTTGAAATAAAAACTGGTGTTAGACAGGGAGATGGGCTCTCCCAATTACTGTTTAACTGTGTTTTGGAACAGGTGATTACAGAATGGCGAAACCAAAAGTCGATTCAAAATATAAACCGAGATAGAAGTGATACTAGACTAAATTACCTCGCCTTTGCAGATGATCTGGTAATTTTAACTAGGGATTTTACTGCAGCTCTAAAACAAATTCTTAAAGTAATCTCAGGAAAGGTAACACTACAAAATTCATTCGAAAAAGTGGCATACATGACATGTAACAAACAAGCACCAAAGTTTCTGAACACAAAATATGGAAAAATAGAAAGGGAATCTCAGTTTACATACTTGGGGGAAACCATACGAGGAAACGGTGTGGAAAAAGCTGCAAATGAAGTTGACTGTCAAAAGATGGCAACTGCATTCAGATTAACACAAAACATTTATAATAAAAACTCAATTTTTTAAATTCAGTAAACTTAGACATTAGAGCACTATAATGAAAACTGAATGTCTTTATGGAGCAGAAACTTTTATTTTAAATGGGAAGAGGGATACTGAAGAAATTCAAAAGAAAGAAAGAAAGATATTAGGAAAATATTAGGTCCCAAAATTACTGACGGAGAAACTTATAGGCGCAGAACTAATAAGTAAATAGAAGAATACACAGACATACCATGGTGACATGAGAAAACGAAGACTTAAATTTTATGGGCACATTAAAAGAATGGTACCCACTAGATTGAAAAAGCAAATAGAAGAATTCTACGAAAACAGAAGTAAGACCAAAACTGAGCCAATGAAATGGACTGCTGCAATTAAGGAGGATCTTAAAGCAGCCGGTATAACTCAGGCAGACCTTGCAGATAGGAAAACGTTCATACAAACGACGTTTGATTGGAACGTTGGTCAGAGGGAAATTAGGAAACGGACTGGAACACCGTGGTCTGATGAAAGAAAGAGACTTCATTCTGAAAGGATGAAACAAATTTGGGCACAAAGATAGGCCAACCATCAAACGTGACATTGTTGGATTGTACCCCACATGGTCCTACTGGGCCCATACATGAATAATAATAACTTCCTGTATGGCTAGACCAGTCTTTTGTATGAATAAATGAGCTTTCCGACAGCAGAACATGGGAAGTGATGAATATTGGTGGATTGTAAAGTCTGTTCGTTGCTGTTTTCGTCAAATTCTAGTGTGCTTTCAGCAAAAGGCATCAAGCTGTTCTAATTTCTAAAAGGACTTTTGCACCTTCCGATTTGTCTGTGCAGACTAGATTCACAATCACTGTCTGCGACTTTTACATTGCATTTACACGTTCCGACTGTAGGTACAGTTGCGCTGAGAGTTGAATTTTTCGGGTAACAGTGAAGTTGTTACGGCCAAATTTAGTAAATCCGCTTATAAAGCAATTTTGCTGTCTATAGCTATTATTTCGGAAATCGAAAAAGACAGAGATCACAGTGTAAAAAGTGGACAAAGCACTGGCTTCTAAACCATGCGTCACATTCATATGTTAATCTTTTCAAGACGCTAAATTATAAAAAGATGACTGGTCCAACTATTGAAGAATGGATGACGAAACATTTTAATGTTTTGTAACATGTTGCACCACACATATAGAGACATTACAGCATAATAAGAAAATCAAGAAGTGCTTACGAGAGACTTTTAGCAACACTGAGATTTCTAGCTACTGCCACAAGCTATGCTGATCTCAAATTTTCTGCTGCAGTGTCATCACCATCATTAACTCACATAATTCCAGAAACATGTCGTGCGATATATGCAGTATTAATGCAGTAATATTTGAAGGCGAAAACAGAAGTTAATCACATATCCTTATTATTTTCTTATTTTTTATAGTGATTAAGTGTCTTAATGTTGTGAAGTGAAGGAACACAGTCAAATTTATTTACAAATTTATACATATGGAATGTAGACCTATTAAAATGTGAGAAACAAAGATAAAACTTTTACATGTCTCATTCTGATTGAAGGCTTAAAAAAATATGTTACAGAACTCCCATGTACAGGATTTGTACCTTTCATCAGTAGTATACTATTTCCATTAAGATTTTGCAACTGTGCCTCATAGAAAACTTCACTGACAGGCCCTTCGGTTAAATTTCTTTGCACTGGATCCAGTTATCTAAGCTTATCAGCATACACTGTTCCCATAGCACCCGTAGCATCTTCATTCTCCAATGCATTTAATTTATTGCACACTATTGATAGAAGATCTTTTTTGTCTTGTACATGTACATTTTGATGTAGGTGTGTTTATGGTTGACACTGAAGATTGTCCCCATCCAAAACACTATCTTTTAACAAAACTCTGATTCATCATGTTTGTTAACTGTTTAGTTGTTTAGTTGTTGAGCATCTTCCATGTCCTGAGACAAGTGAAACAATGTGAAGTACAGAACTTATTCAGCAGTAATATTTTAAAATTATGTACAGTTTAAGGAATAAGTACAGTAGTAGGAATTACATTCTATTACGATTTTTGATTTTCAACTTAAATATGTTTATGTTTTCATTTTTAATTTTCAAACTCTGAGGAAGTTTAAAGAAAATGTAATCTCCTATATGCTCTGGAGACCATAGGTGGAAAGCATGTGTGGATTATTTCTCCACCAAACAACAAATCATTCTTTTATAAGAACAAAGATTGACAGGGGGACTACTGAACAACCCAAACCGCAGGTTGCTCTAATCCGCCCCTACTCCACAAGGGAAAAACGGACCACCCAATTCATAAATAACCACCTTCCTGCGGGTGGGAAAACGGAGAAGAATAGTGGAACGACCCCAAAACAAATCAGCTGGTGACCTCAACAAGAAAACAAGTAGAATTTAACAAGTAAATGAAACAACAATCACTTAACTTCTAATAAACTGCAATTTCTGTCGAAGACCTGGCGCAGCACCCCAAATGCTCTCCCGAACCGTCAGCTGCCAGCTGCGTCAATGGACGCAGGACGGCGCGCCGATCTCCCGTGTCACGGCGTCACAGCTCGCACCGGCCAGACCAATGTTGAGGGTTGACTCCTGTTGCTCTCGTGCTGGACGTGAAGCCTCTACCCCTCGCTATACGGTGCGGCCCACTGGACTCATGTGGCAACCTCACATGCATAGGTGCTCAAGGCGGACAAGTCACTTGTGTCTCAATGCGCGACTGACCAACCGATCGATCCCACCGCTAATGACCGTTGCCTGAGCAACTCGAGCAGACTGGCAGCCTTACGCACAGACTCAGATGCAGGAACTCAGCCCCGACCAGGCGACCACTAGCCGAGTTCTGTTACTGGCAGAATGGCAGGGCTCTCATTTTGCCGGCTTTAAAGTTTGATCCAAATGACAGACATACTAGCACTCCGAACGGCAGACAGACACTCACTGCCACACAAATGCGAACGAGAGACAGACCAGCAACTGGTGACGAGTGATTGACCCAGACTCACTCCGACTGACCAACTGACCGACTGGCGAGCTTATAGCGCCCCTTAAATGCACGTGAACAAGAAACCTTTCCCTTTTCCACCAGAGGGAGACACCAAAGCTGCGATTGCCATAGCAGCGCCACCGCCAGATAGAGGGCGACTGCTTCACACAACACGCTGCGGCACGCTCTTCACTGGCCGAGCGGTTCTAGGCGCTACTGTCTGGAACTGCACGACTGCTGCGGTCACAGGTTCGAATCCTGTCTAGGGCATGGATGTATGTGATGTCCTTAGGTTAGTTAGGTTTAAGTAGTTCTAAGTTCTAGGGGACTGATGACCACAGCAGTTAAGCCCCATAGTGCGCAGAGCCATTTGAACCATTTTAGCCAGCGCGCTCTTCGAAACAGCAATTTTTTCCACGGCTCAACATCCTCCCATCAAACTAGAACAGGCGCCTGAACTCAGAGACTTCACCAGGCTCAAATGGACTCGATATCCCTACCGGTCTGATCATGTCTGATTAATAAGTTAACCGGACCCAACACACAGAGCACCATGCATGGACCTATAAAGTGGTGTGTGAACTTCCTTACTCGCCCTCCATCCTTCCTCGGCCCTGAACATTCTTAATACAGACTTGATCCCCAGATTTTCCCTGATAAGGACGCCTATTGCACAGCTTGACGACCATGGGCAGCCGCTATATTGCGATGAGCCCGATTCCATTACTTTCTAATTAACCCCGGGGATACCCGCTCAGGAAGTAAGTCTTGGATGTGTCATAAGTTAGACAAAGGCGAATTGATAGGATCAGCCAATAACAGAGAGGCCAGAGTAGTCTTCAATGCCTTACGAACCGCAGTTTTGAACGCAAAATTAATCCAGGGCAAGTTAGTATCCCACTTGGCTTAAATTGATGGTAAATTATTAAAGCTGATTTTAGGTTGCGATTCACACGTTCAGCAAAGGATCCCTGAGGGTAATATGGTGGTTTTTTTTATGTGTTTGATGCCATTCCTGAAACAAACGGCCTTAAACGTATCTGACACAAAAGCAGGGGCGTTATCATTAACCAAGCTCTTAGGAATCCCAAAGATCAAAAAGATGTTAGTAAGGTGAGAAATAGTTACGTTGGTAGTACTACTTCTACTGGGAATACGCCAAGTAAAGCGAGAAAAGGCCTGAATTACCATCAAAATATACATATTCCCTCTACTGGAACGTGGCAACGGACCCACATAATCGATATAAAGACGATCCATCGGATAATTTTCACGTTCAGAAGACAACAGACCTTGCTGTAGGGCATTGCTAGGTTTCACGGCCCAGCACAAATGACAACTGGCCACTAATTTCTTAATGTCACGCTCAAGATGAGACCTGGTCACATACTGCTCAATTTTCTGAATTGTTTTATATGTGCCTCCCACCGAAGAGTAATGGTAATACTGGAATATTGGCTGGATTAATATTTGTGGCAGACAAATTCGGATGTAGCGCTCTCGACTCACTGCCTTACACAGAATACCTTTCCTCAAGCTGTAACCTTCGATTACCTCACCCGACCTAATCCGCTGTTTGATGGAACCCAATTCAACATCCTGTTCCTGGTTTTCTTCGAGATTACTAAACAGTTGGGGTACTTCCCCCAAAACCCAAAACTGACCCTGAAGTGGACCCTGGTGGTGCTCCTACAAACAATCGGATGGTAGGTCAAACATCTGCTGAGGGCATCAGCGACTACATTCTCGGAACCCTTGATATGCCTAACCTTAAATTTAAAGGCTGAGATTCTTATGGCCCAATGTGCAATCCAATCGGTCTTACGTGGCCTAACCAAGACCCAGCTCAAGGCTTGATTATCGGTCTCCAGCAAAAAAGGTTTGTGATCAAGGTAAAACGGAATTTTTCTAATGCAAATAGGGCCGCCAAGGTCTCACATTCGTAGACTGAGTATTTTTCCTCAGCATCATTCAAACAGCGAGAGGCATAAGCCAAAGGTTGCCGCTGACCTTGCCATTCTTGTAATAAGACGGCTGACACACCCGCACTCGATATGTCCGTCTGAACTATAAAAGGCTTATCAAAATCAGGCACCCCAAGCACTGCAGGATTAGCAATGATGGTTTTGATCTGTTCAGAGGCCACCTGCTGGGTGGGACCCCAAGTAAATCCTACTCCTTTTTTACGGAGCTGATTCAAAGAGGCAGCTAGGGCCGAAAAATTCGGACGAACCTCCTGAAATAATTAGCCATGCCAATAGACTTAGCAACCCCCCACTTATCAGTAGAAGGTGGGAGTGTGCGCAAGGCTTTAGTGCGCTCTTGATCAAACAGAACCTCATCGCCTGAGACAATATGGCCTAGAAAGGAAATCTGTGGCCTGGTCAGGGTAACCTTTGAGAGTTTAACGGTTAAAACAGCCTGCTGAAGTTTAGTAAATATTTGATGTAAATGACGGAAATGCTCTTCAAACAGTTTACTATATATCACAAGGTCATCCAAATAGTTACAAACAAAACGCAATTTCATTTCACCCAGTATACTATCTAATAAACGAGTCAACGCAGCAGCTCCGGTAGCCAGCCCAAATGGGACCCGGTTCAATTTGAATAGATTCCAATCGGTGCAAAACGCTGCAACATGTTTACACTTCTCGGTCAACGTAATCTGATAATAAGCTTGATTTGAGTCAAGAACGGTGAACCAAGACACGCCTGAAAACCAAGTAAAGGAATTGTGTAGATCAGACAACCGAACTGACTCCCACACCACCTCCTCATTCAAATGACGGTAATCAACCACTGCCCTGAAATCGCTACCCTGATCCTTCAGTACCAAGAATGTTGAGGAGGCATTTAACATCTTCTGTAACTTTCCTGCAAACCTTTCATCTTAGGTGGTGAGAGACCATATGTTGACTGCCTACTCGGAATATTGTCAGTCAAACGAATATGATATTCTAATTTATTAGTTACTCCAAGTTTATCGCAAAATAAGTCAGGAGAAGCCTCCAGTAACTGATGGACCTGTTGAACCGGACTGGGGGAAAGACGATCAAGATTGACATTCTCGATATTAGGAACCGACAAGGAAGAAGGCATGGATGACATCACCGCTCGACGTTCACAAAATCCGAACTTCTGACTTGGCGCAAATTTAAAAAAAACTTACCCCCTGAATAATCTAGAGCAAGTTGTGTTTTGGAAATGAAGTCACAACCCAGCACCGTATTTATCGACAGGTTAGCGACGATAGCAAAGGTCATTGGCCAGGAGAACTGCCCTACCGAGACACAACCCTTAACCCACCCCGCCAGAGGCAACACCTGACCATTGGCCATACGACATCTCCGAAGCGGGATGCTTTCAGGTTTGAGCCTAGTAAGACTGCCAAATTCCAGAACCCAAGCCTCATTAAGCAAGGAATAAGTGCTACCCGTATCCAGTAAGGTGCAGAGGGGTTCCCAATTCAAGCTGAGAAACATAAGGCCGACAGAACCGGGAATTAGCAACTACCTCACACCCCCTCACTAAGCGATAAGTTACTCCTGGAAACGTGCCGCCTGCCCTTATGCCACTTAGTATTTCTTGCCCCACGTAAAACCGGACAACTCCTAACCAAATGCGTACTAGCCTCACATCAAAAACATTTCCTTTGTACGACTTGATAATTACTACTAGGCCGATCTCTCTCCACTCCAAAACTTTCCTTGCTTGTCTCAACACACTAACATTCCTAGAGTCCTTGCTTAACTTTGGCGCAGATGCAGAACTAACAACAACAGAGAGTTCTTCCCAGGTCTTCAGGAGTGACTTGAAAATAAAATTTATTTTGTCAGCAGCCGCCATGCCTTCCAAAACTACTGCAATTAATTGTTCTTCTGATAAATCACTTAGCGAGGCCTGCGAAGTTACCCTTACCCTTTCCACATACATCGACAAATCTTCACTAGCGGCCTGCACCTTCCAAATATACCGACATTCTAGATGTTTCCTAAAGTCCTCTGTGAGTCTCTCAGCGATTGTTAGTTGCCTAAGTTGTCGTAACGAGAACCCCTCCGAAAGAGCTCTAAAAATTAATTCGTTACACTTCCCCTTTGCTAACGGGTATAGCAGAGCTAACAGGGTGGAGTGAGATATTTGAAAAGCACAGGAATGCTGCTCAAAATAAACAAGTAACCACAGAATTTCCTGTATCTTCGCCAACGATCCTACACTTAATTCTCCTACATCCTTTTCCAGAAGTGCAATCAGGTTAGGTAGCTTTGCGAAAAACATTGAGTTAGATTCAATTCCATGGTTTAGGTTATTTAGTTCGCTTACTGTTCATGCTGGATCAACTTGGACCTTCTTCGGAGCTAGATTAACCCAGTTCACCTAATCTACAACGCAGCCACCTTTCGCTGCAACTCAACCACTTCCTTATGATCAGCCTCGTTTACAGCAAGTTGTTCTAAATAAGAGACCCGGTTAAACACAAGCACCAAATGCACGCGTAGTCTAGCTAATTGCTTACGACTCGGTTGATCAACACAAAACCAGTCTAAATGTTGTTGGAACTCACCGACCTCTCCTGCCACCTCTGCCATGGCTGTCGGAAAGGAACGAATAACTTCCGGTGAAATTTGGACCGGATTGAGCAAGGCATCTGTTAAATCCAAAAGCAACTCGGGAACAATGCCTTGTTTGTTTATATTACGAATGTGCAATTCATATAAGATTTGATTTTTGCGCAACAGGCCGAATCCTGGACATTCTCTGGCCGCCATGAGAACCTGAAACATGCAGCTAAACAGTCACTTGCCAAAGCGAAAGATTACTAAATTATAAAATAAGTACAATTATAATTCCATCAGTTACTTAAAGAGTAGTAGCAAGAACGCTAACCATGCTCTGCTACTAGTAATGAACCGCGAATTTACTTTCAAAACTTTTTACTAAGAATTTACTTTATTCCCTAGCGATTCATCAAGAACATTAACACATTTAATCACACTATGTGAGTTTGAAATTAGTTGCCAGTGGGTGACTGATGAAAACAAATCAAATTTCTTTCAACAAATGGAAATTTTATTCCTAAAAGCCTTTTTTTAGAAACAGATTTAAAATTATAATCAGAAAGCACCCTTTAAATATCAAATTACAATTTATTCAGAGGCGGAAAGATCAAATTTTTGACTGTATGAGTTTTCGGGCTGAGAACATTGCCACCCCCTTTTGACACGGCAGTAGTCATGACTGTTCACAACAACCTCTGAAAGACTACACTGGTGCCAATCTGCAACACACCAGATTACTTTAAACTAAAAATTTTAACAACTCACACAAGCACATAAACTATGCACCCCGAGGGAGGGATGGAAATGGTACAAAACACTAACATTAAAAGATTAGCTTGCCACCGAAAGTGCAACTTGATTTTTAAAAAAAATCTCTTACGTTGGAAGGGAGGCAGCTTTATATACTAAAATGACCATTTAAATAAAACCCATGAAATGCAGTCTTACATAAAATTTACAAGGTTGGCCAAACATGCTCTTCATTACACATATACCGCCTCTCAAGATGATATGCAAGATAAAAACATATTTCAGGAATTAGGCCATTACACGTCAAGCAGTAAATTCGTTAACACCGAATCCGACAAACATGACAGAGGCAGTTATTAACGGATGGCAGATTGACAGGGAGGTTACTGAACAACCCGAACTGCAGGTTGCTCTAACCCGCCCCTACTCCACAAGGGAAAAACAGATCACACAATTCATAAATAACCACCTTCCTGTGGGTGGGCAAACGGAGAAGAATGGTTTGAAGACCCCAAAACAAAGTGGCTGGTGACCTCACCAAGAAAACAAGTAGAATTTAACAAGTAAACGAATGACATATCTCCAATCACTTAACTTCTAATAAACTGCGATTTCTGGTGAAGACTTGGCGCAGCACCCCCAATGCTCTCTCAAACCGTCCGCTGCCAGCCGCTTCAACGAACGCGGGAAGGCGCGTCGATCTCCCGTCTCAAGGCGTTGCAGCTCGCACCGGCCAGACCGATGTCGAGGGTTGACTCCTGTTGCTCTCGTGTCGGCCGCGAAGCCACTACCCCTCGCTATATGGCGCGGCCCACTGGACTCACGTGGCGACCTCACATGCTCCCACGCTCAAGGTGGATCTTGTGTCTCGGTGCGCGACAGACCAACTGATCGGTACAACCACCAATGACCGTTGCCCGAGCAACTCGAGCAGACTGGCGGCCTAACGCGCAGACTCAGATGGAGAAACTCAGCCCCTAGTGGGTGACCACTAGTTGAGTTCTGTTACTGGCGGAATAGCAAGACTCTCATTTTGCTGACTTTAAAGTTTGATCCAAATGACAGACATACTAGCACTCCGAACGACAGATAGATACTCACTGCCACACAAATGCGAACGAGAGACAGACCAGCAACTGGTGACGAGTGATTGACCCAGACTCACTCCGACTGACCAACTGACCGACTGGCGAGCTTATAGCGCCAATTAAATGCACGTGAACAAGAAACCTTTCCCCTTTTCCACCAGAGGGAGACACCAAAGCTGTGATTGCTACAGTAGCGCCACCACCAGAAACGGAGGGCGACTGCTTCACACAACGTGCTGTGGCACGCTCTTCAAAACAGCAATTTTTTCCAAGGCTCAATATTGTATAGATGAATACCATATTCTAGCTACAATCATTTTAACCAAACAACTTATTTACCCTCACAGTAGTAGATTTCCATTTCTCTCGCAAGCAATTTCGCAATCATTTTGCTTAGCGGTTTTTGTCTCTTGGAAATGAGAATAGCCTGAAGTACTTTCCAGAGTTGCCACTGCAGTTCAGTGCAGCATGCTGAAGTCCTAACGAAAGCAATAACAAAAACACTTGCAAAGCGCTAAACATCTGTTTCAAGATAATACACATTGGATGTGCTAACTTCTGTGAAATACATCACTTTCCATGTTTGGCTGTCAGAACAGTCTTGTTATTCATACTGTATTACAATGCATCTCAGGTTGCAGCATTCACATAGGCCATTAATGAACCGTCGCATCATTTCATGTAACATCGTGATTTTCTGAGGATAAAGTTTTGACGGCGGCGTGGCTGCTAATATCAGAAGGTAACCTATTTTCACAAAACTCAGTTTTTCAATATTCATGGATTTTGTGCTTTTGTCTCATCTTAAAATTAATTTTATTATTGTGCTTTGTTATCTTAGTAGACTTGACACTATGTCTTTAAATACATTTATTATTTAAACATTGACCTACAGAATTTTTCCTGACAATGACAACTCAAGCTTAACCTACTCATTTATCACCCACAATATACAAGCCCAACGCAGTCTGACTGCTATACAGTGACAACATGACTTCCAATAATTAATACAAATGAAGGGCCCTGAATTGCAAGAAACCTTAACAATAATAAAATTCAAAAAAAAAATGAAATAAAAGAACATGAAATTACCTCCAACTCTCTTAGTAGCCTAAACTCATTTCAATCGCAAACTCCATTTTTTTATGCAAGTGACTTACCTCACAGAAAATCTTCATAACACGAACTACAGCAATCACAGTAAGGAGCAACTACAGCCAGATAAATAAAATGATTCTAAATAAAAAGATTCTAGCTACTACAGATTCTAACTACTAGGAAGCCTATGGTTAGCAAAAGAAATATTTTGTTGTAGACCAAACAATGTATTTAGAAAATTTTACCTTAAATAAGTTCCAAAAAATATATAGTTGTCAATAATTCCACTACCCTAACATTACCAAAATTTATCCTCATTTTACAATGCATGTAGTACCAACACAGTCTCCACTAAGAAAAACATGTCCATACACTGCTCTATCCACTCACTAACTGCTAGTGTGTCCAACCACAGACTCTCTTGCTGAGGCCACAGAGCGCTGTCAGCGATATTTACACAGTCTATAGCTCTACCAACATACAAACTGTAAATCTTCTATGGCGATTTGGGTATTTTTTCCATCGAGTTTTCTTCTACAGTGGGAAGAGACATCTGAAAGCGAAAAACTATTTAGGTTTTACAGTAACAGAACAAAGCTGACATCTACATAAGGTTATGAAGCAATTTTCTTTAAATAACATAGTGACGGAGAAAATTCGGTTGCTTATGATGTTATTAATTATGTGAAGAAAAAACGTAGTGGATGCGATAAACAGACTATTTATTCTATTATAAATACTGATTGATGTTTTTGTATGTGTATGTTTTCATTAACAATTAAATATCTATATCCTGGTATGTTCGTTAACTTCTCAGCACTTTACTGCACAAAAAATAGCACAAAAGGTTTCATAACAGGTTTTGGAAATCATGTTGCATAAATAATATAACTATAAATTATGTTGAAACATTAATAATTACTGTTCAGAACTTCAACGGAAAGATAACACAAATACATTTATTTACAATGTAATTAAATGGATATGGGAGCTCTCTATTACATAGCCAAGCAAACCACAACAACTCCAGAATCTGATGTTTATTTTAAAAGATACAAGCAGATCTTAAATAAAATTATCAGAAAGCCAAAAAACTAACAAATGACAAATATGTCACAGTCTGTTTCGAGACTTATGAACTTAATACATATGCTGAGTTCTTGTACAATGAGAACAGATGTGAAACATAATGCTGTATCTCGAGACAGTGTTTTATATAGAACAATCATACGCATCCTGTACATAACAAATTGTGGTTGAACTAGTGGTAGTTCTGGTTGAAGTTACTGAATTTCAGGTGTAGGCTGCAGCTGGTCGCTTTGAGCATTTAGTTGTGATATTCCTTGCTAAACGAAAGCTGGTTTCACTCTATCGATTAAGACAGTGTTAGACTTGCCATTGATGAGAATGTCTAATATTCCTCCAGTTACGCTCAGGATACAATGCAGACCAGTATACAGAGGCATCAGTGCAGGTTTCACCCCACCTCTGCTCAACATTGTATGTGCACAGGATTGCAAATCTCAATGCACAAAGATTTTTGGAGCTTTAAACACTCCCATTATTGTCCTTATTTGGGTTTTGGGTGAATTACCCAAGCTGCCAAACAGTTAATTATTATATGACTGCATGCTTAATGGATGAAAGATCATTGGTTTTTCTGCTGTGGTTTCGGGGGTATTTCAACCGAGTGCGGCTGTTCTGAGACGGAATAGTTAATGACTGAAAGTTTGTCTATTATTAAAGACTATAAAGGTTGTGATGTACAAACTGATATGTATATTCTACTAGCACACAAATTCTGAGGCAGTTTCTACCTTCGCCTTACACGTCTAATTACGGTTATATCTTTTTATTGGTTGCTGATTGTAAGTACTTCGTCACACAAATTGATGATGGTTAACATTCACAACAATCCTCACTGCAATCCATGGTCGTTGCTGGCCGACGCAGTTGGCGCGAAACACGTAATTCGGCACTTGTCACTTTAGGTTTCGTATCACTCGCGAATCGGTATCGATGAGGGTCCACCCCACGACGATCAGGGGGACGCGCTCATTTGTCATACTCCGGTGAATTTACCGTTACTACTCACTCGACTACCATTCTTGCCTGTCTCTCCAGTGCCACTGCTCACTCGACAGTCGTCTCGTCTCACTGCCTCCCGCAGCGCTCGACAATCGACTCCTATCTGCTATCGACCTGGACGTCGGATACTAGCATCCATGTTTGTGAGATCACGGATCCCTTACAAGCTCCATGGCGCGATGCCTGACGAGGCTGGGTTTATGATAGTTGTTCTCTTTAAGTGAGTAATGAAATGTGATTCATTTGAGATATCAATAGTGACTTGCACGTGGGTCGATGAAATCACCAGGTAGCCATAGAACTTCTCCACATATTATCTCAGCTGGTGAAGCATCTAGGTCAGGCTTGCAGATGTTATGTAGGCTGAGTAAGACTAATGGTAATGCAGATGTCCATTTTGGAAGAAAGCACACTGTGAGACAGCACTCACCACGTTTACATTGTACCTGCGAAAAATCATCACTTGCATGCTGGCAGAGTCTGTTTTCACCGTTGAAGACCACGGCACGCCATTCCATCTTCCAAATGATCCTCTGATAGCACCAGTCGAGGCATGCGTATCAGTCTTGTGGCATGAGTGGAAGACAGGCTAGACGTGTGCCTGTGTGTAGTCCCACTGCTAATAACTGGTTTTCCAAATGTTTGTGCTCGCGCATCACGGCTTACAAGCCCTCTTATCTGTGTTGTGGTAGCTGTAAGATCTGCCATTGCTACCCCTACGATACAAAGTCTTTGCTGTGTGGATATCCAGAACCTCGCCTATGGGTTTGAGAATGTTCACGTGACCACTGATACCAGCACTGCTGCACAACTGACGCAGCACGTCCAACTTGTGTGGCAATTCTCTGATAGAACCACCCCACTACTCGGAAGGCCACCATTTGACCCCTTTCAAACTCGCTCAGCTGGCTGTGGGAAGCATGCTTGCATATCCATGGCATGGCTGCCTGTTTGCGTCACACATCTGCGCTACAGTGAGTCTTCTGCCTGTGAGCATTTCCTATTATGGGGTAGCCACAGATGAGTTGTGTAGCTATGCTACTACTCCATCTGTCGGCAGACGACGTTGAAAATTTTATCAGTGCTTCTACTATAGGCTTTATGGCATATGCTGTCTTCAGAAGAAAATCGATGTCGTCTTTCCAGGTGTACTTTTTTCTCCGGCAGTGTATTTCAACCCCCCAGTGTGTCACTCCTATAAGTGCATGGGAGACAGGATTACATCAATTGCAGTGCACAGAACCATTTAAGCTTCTTCCCACATTTCTTATGTAAATGGAACGGGAAAGAGTGAGTAATTGGCATTCATACAGCGCAGTGGCAAGTCGACGATATTTTACACTCCGTTTTGTTGTTCTTCATGGCAAGCCATCCTGGGCTAACATTTCAGGAAGATAATGTCCACCCACACACAGCAACAGTTTCTACTGCCTGTCTTCGTGCTTGCTAAACGCCTTCTTGGCAAGCAAGGTCGTCAGATACATGCTCAATCAGCAGAGGTTTGGGCACTACGGACAGGGCCATATAACCAGCTGGGCATTTTGATGATCTAACGCTGTAATTGGACAGACTTTGCCACGATGTCCTTCAGGAGGGCATCCAATGAGTCTGTAAATCAACGGCAAATCGAATAACTGCTCTTATAAGGGCCAAAAGTAGATAAGCGCAATACGGACCTGCTCAATGAGTGAAGCCCTCTCCCTTGAATAATACACCACATTTTTCTAAAGTTGCAACCATTTCTATGTCTTTACATATACACCACATCTACAAATTTCCTTCTCATTCAGAAGTAGTTCTTTTGTAGTGCCTCTTTTTTTGTCTTGGAGTGTAGATAAGTAAACTTCATTCTGTAAATATCTTCTTATAAAAGTTATTATTAAATCCCTATTTTAATAAGTTTTTTCCAGTACTTCAGGAGTCACTTCTCTGAGTTGATGAGTGGTAGTCTGTAGCCCTAACTTGAAGGATGCAAACAATAGGCAATGAAAATAAGTGACAGTTTCCTCTTTGTTCCACTCACAGGTACTGCACAGAGCACATGCGCCAGTTGATTACTTCTGGAGGTCACACGCTGGACCGCTTCCGTGTGCTCGGTCCACTCAGCAACAGGCCCGAGTTCGCCAAAGACCTCGCCTGTCCTCTCGGCTCCCGCATGAACCCGGGGTGAAGTGCCAGGTGTGGTAGATAATCCAGCAGGGACGCCGAACTGTTGGAAGCCTAATACAAACTGCTGACTGCCCCTAACTCCAGAGCAAAAGGCCACCTCATGCTGTCAGTGACTCCAGAAACGCCAGCTACAGAACTCTGTTTCTGTGCAGCATTCACTCTGATGGCCCTGACCGTCAGTTGCGAGTCTGCAGTCTTGAAACAGACCGTCAGATGTTTCTGCAGAGCACTGGAAGGAGACTGTCCAGATGCTATGGTTTCATCATATTCTCAATCTCCTTTCGAACTGCATATGTCTACTTATTTACATCCTGGTATCCTGGCCTTGTTTTGAGTGAATCAATAAATGTTATTCAATTATTTTAGCTTCCATTTTCTATTATACGAATACTGCACATTCATTTGATGAAGCAACGTCACAGTGGAAAAAATTACACCACTAATGATGTGCTGTGCCACTTGTTTGGTGTGACACACAACAGTTAGCTTATAAATACGTTCGTTTAAAATCAGTTCTGAATTCTGGGCATGCATTATTTACTTGATATGTAAATGACAACTAGTACGAGGGTTGCCCAGAAAATAATGCACCAAATTTTTTTTCTTCCACAATTCTTTATTGAACATAATGAGAATTACACACACGAAAAGATGATGTCTTATTACACACCCTATTTTTCCACGTAATCTCCATCCCATTCCATGGCGTTCCTCCAGCGCAAAACAAGGGTTTTATGTCCTTTTGGGACGAATCCTTGTCCTGGTGGCGGAGCCAGGGCTTCACTGTGTGAATCATCTCCTCATCGTCCTCAAAATGTGTTCCACGAATGGCATCACTGATACGTCGTTCCTTTTGACACATCAAAAGTAAACACATAACCAGTTTGTAGTTTCCAAACACTTCTTTATTACAAACACATGCTGTTAATGAAACCAAGAGTAGCATGATTATAATAAAAGGCACCTGGCCTACAGAACCAGCAGCAATACTCAGATGGGAACATTAATGCATTTAAATGTCATAGACCCAGATTTCTCAAAATTTAGTCAAACAATTTTCACTAATTAAAACAATGCTCATTAAATACCATTAATAAAATTTAACTGACATAACTCAATGCTTCATGACTTACATAGGAACTGGCTTCCATATCAAATTCTAAGGCTGCTTCCATGGACTGATTTTAATCAATTGTAACAAATTAAAAGTATTATCAGATTAATGCACTTGACTAAGCTTCTCTTTAGTATTACTCACAGGTACAAGGTTCACACACATTTCATGGCCAGCATATAATAATAACATATTAAATAGTCTTAGCATGGAGGTGACAGCAATTTTCACTAATTGAAAGAATCTTCATCAAACCACCATTAACTGACAAGACTGAATGCTTCATGACTTACATAGGAACTGGCTTTCACACAACCCATATCAAATTCTAAACTTGCTTCCAATGATTGATTGTAAGCAGTTTTAACAAATGAAAGGTATTATCAGACTAATGCACTTGACTAAGCTCCTCTTTAGTATTACTCACAGGTACGAGGTTCACATACATTTCATGGCCAGAATATAATAATAGGATATTAAATAGTCTTAGCATGGAGGCATTACAATTTTCACATTGAAAATTAGTGTTGGACGTGAGCAGACCGAAAGGTGCCACCAGATAAAGGATATTCATGGACGAGAAGGTAAAATGGAGCTATCTCAAGTTCAGGCTACACAGAGTTTGCTTACATTGCCCACTGCCAATTATCTGAAACATAAACACATCAGAGGCAGAAAACATTCTGGCGCATCGGATAGACAAACATATCTGCCCAGTTGGTTATAAATAAACCCTTAATTATACACGGCAGTAATAAACCCAAGTCTGACTAACCTAGATGAGCACTTTCCCAGTAACGGCTCTTAAAATTTGATTAGCTAATTCTCTAGAACAAAGAAATAAAATAATAACATAGGAACAAGAACTAGGAAAATTATTTCGGCCCGCTGTTGAACATCAGGCACAGACTTCCATACTATTTGGCATGACCTCTAGCTATGCATTAAGCATGGCTTCATATTCCTTAAATACCATCAACATATCAGGTGCCCAGACCAAGTACAGTGAAAAATAACTGAAACAACCAAAATAGTTTTCAGTGCACTCGGGTATTCAATTAACGTGAACAGAACCCACCAAGAAACAATTTGACAACACCACCAACATGTAACAGACGCGAAGGAAATCTGTCCTTGAAGTCTCCAGGAAGTCCCAATCACCATCGGCAGCGGATCTGCATCCAAACGGCGAAACACGCCGCAGCCGCTGCCCATGCTCCTTCGTCGTACCGACTCGGCCACTCGCCAGCACCACACGTCGCTATCTCTCACACAGCTGATACCCAAACCAAGCCCCAGCAGAGCGTGCGCGCTGCAGTTAAATAGCCATCCGCCAAAGATGCGAAGAAGACAAACAGGCATCGAAAATCGACTCACAACGATCAGGATGACAATCGATGGAGACTGGCACCAACAGCGCACCAGCTCAATCACTTAAAGGCCCAAACAAGTGACATCAGCTCGGTACAACATGTCAGGTTTTAAAGGCACATTTGCACGCTTAGTGGTTATTTAGGAAAAAGTCGTAGTTATAAGTTGAAAAATAAAGAGATATTAAAAAAACCACAGATGAAATCCACAGCTGTGCAAGCATTGACTGCAGCCGCTGGAAAACAGAGGATGAATTACGATCGTCAGATGACAAAAGTATAGGTTACTTTTTGTTGGATAGGTCCTGTAAAGATCGGACGTGTGTGGCACACAGCCATTAACATTGTATTATTTCAATATTTTATTCACGAGTTGCAGTCACCGGCACTCGTAATCACATGATGTAAGAGTGTTTTTATACTATGTTTCTATCTCAGAATATAATTATTACTAATCCATGTATGTTTTACTTTGTGTCACTAGTTATTTGTAAGATTGTTGAGTGTCTTGGCTTGGCAAAGAAAGGGTCCGAAACTGAAAGGATAGTCGTCCAGCACGAACCACCGATGTCTTCGGGTGCTGATATCAAATACGAAGTGCGATACATATAAAAGGTGAATCTGCAAGAGTGCGGTGATATTTAACATAACGGACAAACATGCCTTGCCCAAGCACATAAAAAGGATAGTTTCTAAAATATCAAACATAATTAATATTGCGTACTGTTATCTCTCTTCTGTGTGTGTAAAGTTCAGATACGAAAAAGACCATTTATATTTATAAGGTGTGACAGCCTTGGATGGTCTTCCCGACCGCTGCAAATCGTGGAGCTCTGCCGAACCACCTTCTGATGTCCTCACCTGCTGTGCCAAGCGACTAACTGTACTTCTGTCGGCAGCAGATGCTGCACAGACTTGATACAAGCGTTTGTGAATATTCCCCACAGTTTCTTAGTCTGTAGTGAGAAATTCAATGACGGCACGTTGCTTGTATCGTACGTCACCTACAGACGCCAATTTGAAACTGTCCTGCAGCTATGCTATCTGTCAGAAGTGACGGAAACTTTGCGCGCTCACTCAGAAGACTTCAGATAATACACACGTAATGTTTCGCATTCGTAGCATTGTTTCTGATTGAGAAAAAAATGTGCTGCATTGCTTTCTGTGCAACCCTCATACAATATTGTGACTATTTAGACTTTCTCAGTGTCGGGGGGTCTCCTCAAATTCCTCTACAGGATCCTAAATACAACATGACTCGATATTTCAGCGATCCACCTGTCCGCCATCTTCATTAGATGCTTGTTTGGCTCAATTAAAAACGTATGTCGAGCCTGGAGTGCGTCTTCCTCTAAGTGTACACAGTGCATGCGCAGCCCACCTCAGATGCTGCCAACAAGGCTAGGCTTGTGGAGCCGCCATTGGTAGAACATTGGCGCCAGTGATCCAACACAGGAAGAGAGTCACCCTAGCCTCAAGTCGGCCGCGCCAAAGGACGTTGTATTTTGACACTGGACAGTACAGGGATCCACGTTTTGGTAAGGGAAAAGGCCTTGTCTCTATTAAGCAAATTGTCAACCACATTTCAATAGCCACCTTTCAAACAGTTTCAAAAACGGGACGTTTCTGCAACCATCTTGGTATCGTACTTTTCATCCTGGGTCCCTCGTCTACACAATTCTCCACTACTTCCGAATTTCAGACTGTTGTAGCCTCGTGTGAAGGCAAAGTTGCCCACACCTTTTCTGAACTGTGTGAATAGATCAGCCGATGTAAGCCTTCCCGCACTGACACAGAACTCTTTATATGTGAGGCTTCCTCAGTCGCAAATCGTCCTTGACAGAACAGAGTGGCGCTCTAATCTCGCCACGTGGACGAAACACATTCTAGATCTGAATCTCTTTAAAATTCTTCGAGTCTTAAAGCACAGTTTACGCTCCGCAGAGGAGTCCCCGGAGTCCGAAATTCCTCGTCTTCGATGAAAACAAAACATCACGGTTTGTGACTGAAGGCGGTTGTTTTCTTCCTTAAAGGCCAAAGATCTATTTTCACCTTCATCCACTTCTGGGGATTGTGCGGGCTCCACATCTGCTTATCAGAATATCCATTCTGCTTAAACAAAGCCGCCAAGTCTGCAATTTCCTGGGTTAAACTGTCGCATAGGAAACGCCATATGCTCTACGTACTGGAGTCCTAACGGCGCCACGGCGTTGGTACGGCGGGCGACAAGTCTTTGCTTCAAGTTGTCGGTCACAATTTCTCGGGTTCGGTGAATACGATGTCTTAGATTACCATTATTTCTTCAAAAAATTCGTTGTACCCAAAAATCATAGCTTCACATTGCTTTTAAGTTTCATGATAAATTTATTGGTTGGTTGAAGGCAGATGAAACGGTCTAAAAATAAATTACATCATGTCCATGGGATACGTAAAAGACGTGTAGTTGTTGTTGTTGTTGTTCTTCTTCTTCTTCGCAGATGGATCACTTAGGACCACGCGTAATGAACATTTGTTGGCCTTCCTTTTCGCCCAGTATTCCTTCACAAACAACGAATGGGCTAGCTTTCGTTGCGTAGACCACGTATGTCGGTTAGTTTTTCTCTCTTCTTCCTCAAAACCTTGTGTGTTTGCGATTTTTCTGATTTCATTTCTATCGTGTAGATTTGGAGACCCTAATTCCCTCAGGTCTTTTTCTGTCTGTTTGTACCAGTTCTGTCTTGTAGTTTTGTTCTTTAAAAATGTATGGATTTTGTGCTTTAACCTGTTTGAGTCAATTCTTTCTAAATGCCCCATGAATTGGATTCTTCTCATGCGCATTGTGTCTGTTATTTTGGAGATATTTTTATATATTTCTGCATTCGTCTTTGGATAATCACACCATCTTTAGTTCATGGTCTTAGGACTTTCCTCATTATTTTACGTCCTTTCACTTCTAATTCCTCTTTCAGTGTTCTGTGTTGAAGGTTTAGTGTCTCAGATGCGTAGAGAGCTTCGGGTTTAATTACTGTTGTGTAGTGTCGTATTTTGCAGTTCCACGAGAGACTCTTTTTGTTGTAAATGTTTTATGTTAATTGAAACGCCGTCTCCATTTTCTGGACTCTTGATCTGACAGATTTCTTTTCATTACAATTTTCTGCAATCCATTTACCTAAATATTTAAATTCTTTTACACCAATTTTGAGATCAGAAGGTGCATCTTTGATGTCAGTCATAAATTTTGTTTTTTTCAAATGAAATTTGTAATCCTATTTTTGCTGACTGCTCTTGTAATAATAATTCTAGCTGTTTCTGTGCATCGGTAATGTCTTGTGCGATCAGTGCCATGTCATCAGCAAATGCTAAACAGTATAATTCTATGCCCTTACGTCTTGGTCCCAGTCTGTGTGCTGGTGCACCTGCTTTTTTCCATTCTCTAACAACTTTTTCAAGAGCACAACTGAAGAGCACTGGGGACAGTACATCCTCTTGTCGTACTCCTGTGTCTATTTCAAATTCTGTGCTCAATTCTTTGAATTTGGTCACCGTGAGTGTTTCTTTTATGATGTTTGTTGTCTTTTGATCTAGTACAAATTCTGCTAAGACTTCAAAAAGGGATTCTCGGTCTATACTTCATATGCTTTTTTAAAGTCGACAAACGTGATGACATAACTTTTGTGAAAATATTTCATTGAGTTTTTCAAGTTAAGGATTTGTTCTACACATGATCGACCTTTTCTGAATCCACCTTGGTATTCGCCTAGTTTTGAATCCAGCTGAGGTTCTGCTCGATTTAGTAGGGCTTTAGACAGAATTTTGTATGTTGTTGACATTAAAGAGATTCCACGATAGTTGTTGGGGTCTGTTTTACTTCCTTTTTTGTACAGAGGATGTATGATTGCTGTCTTCCAATCTGTGGGGATTTTTCCAGTTTTCCAGATTTCATGTATAATTTCTTTGAGTTTTGCAATAAGATTTTCTCCTGCATTTTTCCATAATTCTGCGATGATTTGATCTTCTCCTGATACTTTGTTATTTTTCAGTGACTGAATTATCTCTTTAATCTCCTGTAAACTTGGTGGCTTTGAGTCTGGGTTTTGTTGTGTGTGAAGGAACTCAAATGTTTCTGCAGGCTTTTCACAATTCAGTAATTTAGAAAAGTATTTTGCAAGAATTTCACAGTTTTCGGTGTTGGTATGGGCAATTTCCCCATGTTCATTTTTGAATTGGAGTGATGGAGGAGAGTACTTTGTTAATTTTTGTTTGAAGACTGTGTAGAAATTTCGGGAATTGTTTTTCTTGAGGTAATTTTCTATGTCTTGCAATTTTATGTTTTCATGTTGTTTACGGACTGTTTGTACAGATTTTGTGACTGTTTTCCTGGTATCTTTGAGATCTGCCAGCGTCTTTTGATTTTTGTTGCACAACCAATTTTGCCACGCCTGTTGTCTGAGATTTATCAGTTGGTGACACTCATCTGTCCACAATGGGTGTTAACGTGTTCTTGTCTGCGGTGCTGCAGTTTCAGCAGCTTTTAAAAGTCCTGCTTGCAGTTGTTGCCAATTTTGTGGTTTTAAAATTTGTGTTTCTTTAGTAAATTGTTCATTACCATTTCTCTTTTGTACATCACACTTACGGTGTAGAGTTTTCTTAGAGAATTTTCTTTTTTCTGGAATGACATCTAGGGAGAATTTTGTTGGGTAATGGTTGGAATCTAGGTCTAGCCCATTATGGACTTTCATGATTTCTACTGTATTTACGCGGGAGATCACTACATGATCCAACTGATATTCACCTAGTAATGGATTAGGTGAGATCCAAGTTTTCGTTTTCGAGGCTCTTTTCTTGAAAAATGTTGATTTGAAAAATAGGTCGTGATTTTTGCAGATTTCAATGAGTCGCATGCCATTCCGGTTGGTCTGTGTATGCCCTGACCATTTACCTATCCAATATCGATATTTCTTTTCTTTACCGATTTGTGCATTGAAATCGCCCATAAGGATTTTGACATGGTTATTTGGGATTTTTTGGAGAATATTATCTAATTGGTTCCAGAATTCTTCTACTTCTTCTACTTGACGTGTAGTTAATGTATCTCCAGAAGTTTTTTTCTTGCAACTCTCAGTCCCCTGTCCTGGATGTCCTTCATGAATAAAAAAAAATGTTCAAATGTGTGTGAAATCTTATGGGACTTAACTGTTAAGGTTATCAGCCCCTAAGCTTACACATTACTTAACCTAAGTTATCCTAAGGAAAAACACACACACCCATGCCCAAGGGAGGACTCGAACCTCCGCCGGGACCAGCCGCACAGTCCATGACTGCAGCCCCTCAGTCCGCTCGGCTAATCCCGCACGGCCTTCATGAATCCTTTGCATTTATTTGTGAGTTTTAGACGTGGTATCTCTATTCTCGCGCCTCACTTTGATAGAGTGCTCGGCGTTGATTAGTGAAAAATCTCACACTTAAATCAAGATGCGACATGTAGAGGGAAAACCGAAGTAGGATACAAAATTATAAATCATCATCTTCTATCCACTAAATTAAAATTAATCTCACGATAGACACAAAGGAATTATGACGTGTAGCTGCTAGTGGGCACTGATTTACATCATTGGAGAAAGTCGAAAATTTGTTCCTGTTTGCTAGGCAGCTGCTCTGATCACTGAGCCGTGCAGACGCAGTGGTCTTCCCAGCTGCGTGGACAACCCTAGCAAGGCTACCTCAACTTAAAACTTAACTCACGCCGTCTACAGGCCCCAAGGGGCCCACCGGGTCCATCCGGCGGCCGTGTCATCCTCAGCTGAGGATGCGGATAGAAGGGGCGTGTGGTCAGCTCACCGCTCTCCCGGTCGTTAAGATGGTTTTCGTTGACCGGGGCCGCTACTGTTCGGTCAAGTAGCTCCTCAACTGGCATGATGAGGCTGAGGGCACCCCGAGAAATGGCGACAGCGCACCGTGGCCCGGATGGTCACCCATCCAAGTGCCGGCCACGCCCCACAGCGCTTAAGATCGGTGATCTGACGGAAACCGGTGTATCCACTGCGGCAACGCCGTTGCCCTGGCAAGCCTACCGTCGGATCGGAATTCTCTACTCATCCACACACTACTGACGCAGTGCCCTTACCTATTATTCTTATTACTCGCGACGTTTCGCCGATTCCCATAATAGTTCGAGGCTGGTGTGCATATTTGCCGAAGAGATCATCGGCCAGCCTTGCTTAAATTATACATGTGGTGGCTGTTCTTTCACACAAGCCTGAAAGACATACTGATCAGACATCAATATATAATAATTCTGATTACAGATAAATAAATGTCTGACAGTTCCGCTGCATTTCATATATCGTGAAAAGGCAACCATTTAGCGTTTAGCAAACCACACTTTCACTTTAACACATATGAAATATTTCGTTTTCAAATTCTTTCGATACGTTAAAATATGGGAGGTCTAGACAATAACTATGTAACTGTTGCCTGTGTCAGAGTATGAAACATATCAGTCACTCTGCTGGAATTTTGCAGGACTACTTGTGTGAACAGTGAGGTAAAACAAGTGTCCCTCTCCATAAAGCTGAGTCGGCCGTTGTGGCCGAGCGGTTCTAGGCGCTTCAGTCTGGAACCGCGAGACTGCTACGGTCGCAGGTTCGAATCCTGCCTTGGGCGTGGATGTGTGTGATGTCCATAGGCTTATGTAGTTCTAAGTTCTAGGGGACTGATGACCTCAGATGTTAAGTCCCATAGTTCTCAGAGCCGTTTGAACCATTTTGAATCATAAAACTGAATGCTGCGCAATCAGCAATGCTGTCAGATTCAAGTGTGGGTGATCCATTGATAGTGACTGGGCCAAATATCTCACGAAATAAGCATCAAACGAAATAACTACAAAGAACGAAACTCGTCTAGCTTGAAGGGGCAAACCAGATGGCGCTATGGTTGGCCCGCTAGATGGCGCTGGCATAGGTCAAACGAATATCAACTGCGTTTTTTTTCTTTGTTTTTTTGAATAGGAACCCCCATTTTTATTACATATTCGTGTAGTACACAAAGAAATACGAATGTTTTATTTGGACCACTTTTTTCGCTATGTGACAGATGGCGCTGTAACAGTCAAGTACGTGGTATCACGTAAAATTCCGCCAGTGCGGACGGTATTTGCTTCGTGATACATTACCCGTGTTCAAATGGACCGTTTACCAATTGCGGAAAAGGTCGAAATCGTGTTGATGTATGGCTATTGTGATCAAAATGCCCAACAGGCGTGTGCTATGTATGCTGCTCGGTATCCTGGACGACATCATCCAAGTGTCCGGACCGTTCGCCGGATAGTTACGTTATGTAAGGAAACAGGAAGTGTTCAGCCGCAAGTGAAACATCAACTACGACCTGCAACAATCGCTGATGCCCAAGTAGGTGTTTTAGATGCTGCCGCGGCTAATCCGCACATCAGCAGCAGACAAATTGTGCGGGAATCGGGCATCTCAAAAACGTCGGTGTTGAGAATGCTACATCAACATCGATTGCACCCGTACCATATTTCTACGAGCCAGGAATTGCATGGCGATGACTTTGAACGTCGTGTACAGTTCTCCCACTGGGTACAAGAGAAATTACGGGACGATGACAGATTTTTTGCACGCTTTCTATTTAGCGACGAAGCGTCATTCACCAACAGCGGTAACGTAAACCGGCATAATCCACGATGGCTGCGACAAGTGGAACATCAGGGACCTTGGCGGGTTAATGTATGGTGCGGCGTTATGGGAGGAAAGGTAATTGGCCTCCATTTTATCGATGGCAATCTAAATGGTGCAATGTATGCTGATTTCCTACGTAATGTTCAACTGATATTACTACAAGATGTTTCACTGCGTGACAGAATGGCGATGTACTTACAACATGACGGATGTCCGGAACATAGCTCGCACGCGGTTGAAGCGGTATTGGTTGGTTCTGAGCACTATGGGACTTAACTTCTGAGGTCATCAGTCCCCTAGAACTTAGAACTATTTAAACCTAACTAACCTAAGGGCATCAGACACATCCATGCTCGAGGCATGGTCACGCGGTCGCGCGGTTCCAGACTGTAGCGTCTAGAGCCGCTCGGCCACCACGGCCGGCTGAAGCGGTATTGAATAGCACATCTCATGACAGGTGGATTGGTCGTCGAAGCACGTTCACCGGATCTGACGTCCCCTGACTTCTTTCTGTGGGGAAAGTTGAAGGATATTTGCTATCGTGATCCACCGATAACGCCTGACAACATGCGCCAGCGCATTGTCAATGCATGTGCGAACATTACGGAAGGCGAACTACTTGTTGTTAAAAGGAATGTCGTTACACGTATTGCCCAACGCATTGAGGTTGACGGACATCATTTTGAGCATTTATTGCATTAATGTGGTATTTGCAGGTAAACACGCTGTAACAGCATGCGTTCTCAGTAATGATAAGTTCACAAAGGTATCACATTGGAACAACCTAAATAAAACGTTCAATCGCACCTACGTTCTGTATTTTAATTTAAAAAACCTACTTTTTACTAACTGTTCGTCTAAAATTGTGAGCCATATGTTTGTGACTATTACAGCACCATGTATCACAAAGCGAAAAAAGTGGTCTAATTAAAACATTCATATTTCTTTACGTACTACACGAATATGTAATAAAAATGGGCGTTTGTATTTTAAAACAACGCAGTTGGTATCCGTTTGACCTACGGCAGCGCCATCTAGCGGGCCAAACATAGCGCAATCTGGTTTCCCCCTTCAAGCTAGACAAGTTTCGTTCTTTGTAGTTTTTTCGTTTGATGCTTATTTAGTGGGATATTTGGCCCGGTCACGATCAATGGACCACCCTGTATAATCAGCGCTGTAGGTAAGTATTGAAGGAATTAATGACATCATTTCATGTCTGCCACACTCTTTAAGGACCATCAATAGAAGGCAAACCACGATTACACGCCATTCATAAAGTGTCGCTTGTCACTATGGCTGTAGTAAATTGTATATAACTCTTTGAAAAGGTTAGTAATATGAAGTGGGACAAACACTGGATGTCAGCAGTGTGGAAGTTAAACAGAAAACTCCGATTTTCTGAGACGGTTCTAGGAGTGTGTTGTGAGTTGGTAAAGTAGAGAAAATAAGACGCCATAGCAACTATTTCTGGAGTACTGCTCCAGCCTTTGGACTCCTTATCCAGAAGGCATGATTCCATACGTCAAAAGAAGTTATGATTCTGAAATCATACGAGGCTAGCAAATCTCGTACGGAAGTGCAACAGAGATACTCGAACAACTTAGGTGGGACTCTTTTGAACTCCAAGACCATGTTGGGGAAATTCTGTTACCTGTTATTGGAGGAAGCATGTGAGATAGTTGTGCAGCGTCTATTGTATAACTCATGTGGGCTCCTTAAGAAGGTAAGAGAGATTAAAGGGCACAGTAAGGCGTACCACGAGAGTACTTTCCCTCGCTCCATTTCCAAAGTGAGGTGGAGAAGGTGCGACTAGTGCTGGCGCTACCCTCAGTCATACATTCCACAGTGGCGTTTAGAGCAATACAGTACACAGCTGTGGAAATCAGCAGTAACGAAATGATGCCAGTTATGTCTCTATTTATGCTATCATACTTAACTATATCAAACGCTGTCAGTCTAGAAGTAAAGTGATTTTTAACTCGAAGTCTGAGCTTCCACATATTTCTACAATTTCTTCACCATGGTCTTCTGACAGTGAGGATGACGCAAATCTCTGAAAGCTTGAGTTTCTCCACAGTGTGATCATTTTAGAACTCCAAGAGAATTATTTTCATCTTCTTTGGCTATTGCTCCTGAACTAGTTGCACCATTAGTGCCATACAACCAAATGTATACCCAGAACACCATTAAAAATAATTAAATAGATAGAGCTTCTTATACACCATTTTCCTCAATGACCATACCAGTAACACAAAAATTACCACACTGTCGATAAATACTTCCCTAGTTAACGTGATGGGCTCCTTTAATGACAGGTGCTTTGAGGCTTTTTGCATATTATCAAGAATTAATCTGCAAGTTGCAAAGTCCACTATCATTACGACTTTTCCATTCGCTACATAATAGACTGTTCTGCTTATCGGTTACAGTAGTTTACAGACTGCAACTTATGTAAGGGGACTGTTAAATTTCAGTGTATCGTCTTATTTCTGTCTCGGCTTGAGATGGAACTATAGAACATATTTATACGCGTATGGACTGGATTTTCTGATCTAGTTTCAGTAAAGGAGTTTTTTTGTTGTTGATAATATGTGTACTTCTTTTTTTTATGTTATTATGTAGACTCATTTTGAACGTTGAAAATGAGGCGGTACAGCGGTGGTTCCTTGTCATAAAACAGAAAAACCTAACTTAGTAGTAGTAAATGTTTACATCAGGGCATTGTCTTTACCAGGATATTGGTCGTGTCACGGTAATAAAGTGTGACAGCAAACAAATAACAGGATATTACTGCGTAGGCTTCCATGGGCAGAGACATCTGGCATTAAGTTTTCTGGGTGCTGTGGTATGTCATGTTGTAGAAAACTATCACTGCAGAGTCAGTTGCGTTTTGTTATGACTGCTCACTGACAATGGCATTACGTCACAATTTTACGAACTGTCGATACAACTCGGAAGGAGTGCCAACGACCTTGTAGCAGGTTACTGCAGTGGAGGGAGTGGGTTTCTCCTGTTGCGTACAGCTCTGACGGCTGCCATCCTCTTTATTCGTGTTGTCAGAATCTCTGTATATGATGGGCAATGTTCAAACTGACTGACTTACTGACTCACTGACTCTTCGTCGGCCAGCCCAAACCACTAAGGATAGAAATCTGAAATTTAGGACAGGGTGTGAATCCGATACTGTAGGCATCCTTTAAGAAGGGATTGTTCTAAATTCCACTCTTGAGGGATGAATTAGAGGATGAAAGACTTTCTGAAAATATGTACCTATTAATGCAATTTTGAACATAGATCTACGAAAATAAGCATTTGGTTTCTCAGTTACAAATAAAAAAAATTATATTTCAGAATTTTTGAAATTCAACTGCTAAGGAGATAAAATATCGTGTGAAGTTTTTTAAAATAAATAAATAAATAAAATAAGAAATAAAATAAAATAATAAATAAAATGAAATAAATAGAAAAGATATTAGGCAGATTGGTATCTCAGAGAGAGAAATTCCTGACAGGAACAAATTTAGAAGGTTGGTGAACAACTACCAAGGTTTTAAAATGGCATCAACGTCCAAAGACGGAGAGGACCTCTGTCAGAAGAGCGTATACAGGCACTTTTTGGTGGGCTCAGAAGAAACTGGTAGGAAGTCAAAGATGGAACAAGAACAAGACCTAAACACTAAAATGAAATTGCATGTTACCACGCAATCCGTAGAGGCTCAACTGGAAATAAAACATAAAAAAATTATCAAGGAACCACTAAGCGATATTTAAAGCTACATCATTGAAAACTGGTATTTGAATCGTTAGCCACGTCTTTCAATGTTTCCTAGGAAATTTAACTCCTGTGTGAAATAGCGTATAAAGTCTTTATGGAAGTATTTTATTGTGAAAGCATTTTCAAAACTAAATCTGTAAAAATTTGTATAAGGCTTCTCTGTTAGAAATTAAAAAGCAGTTGTTTCACTGTTTTTTGGGAATTAAGCCCCTAAGGGAGTGAAATGAGGGATGAAAATTTTATGAAAGTATTTTGTTATATTAAAAAAATTTTAAGGCTAAATCCATGAAAGTTGATATATAACTTCTCAGGTAGATACAAAAAAAGGGGTTAGGCAATGAAAGTTTCTGTGTAAATACACCACAAGAACCCAAAAGGCATGATTAACAAAGACCTTGGATTCCAGCTACCGGAATCGCTTTTTGGTAAGAAGTACATTCGGAAAAATCATGCTTCTATGGCCTCAATTGGCGAAAAAAGCTTAGGAACTGTTGCAATCTTTGAACAACACAAAAATCGATTAAAGGACAAAAATACAAAAAATAAATAAATAACTGTGCGGATCATACACTCCACGCGAGAGAAGCAGCAGGCGCTAGGGAAGTGTTTCAACATTTCGCCGCTTCCCTCATCTCGCGTTTCACCATCCCCAGATGCTTGGCCAGTACAGAGCTTTCACTTAGTTTTGTTTCCTTACCGAAGTCTGTCTGATTCTGGGCCACTGCACACTGATAAGCTACCAAAGTCGGATGTGGGCTCCTACTCGCGTATGTGGATTGTTACCAGCCTGCCAGTTTTTCCTATGTAGACTTGTCTACACTCACATTCCTCCTGATACATGCCCGCAGAGTGCCTAGCCTAGGAAACTTTGGATCTTGAGGCTGCTGCAGAACGTAGTCCATATACAGAGGTACTTGTAGTAGACTGATTGCGCAGCGTAACTGTCACGGTACAGGACTCATGTGCAAGAGCTCCTGCATTCATATCTTGACAGGTGCTCAGGTTGAATGTATTTTTTGTGTCTATTCCCTTGTCACATTATTTTAGTCAATATATTTTTTTTCAAATTTCCCTTTTTTTTATGCTTTCTCCACTTGAAATCTCTGTTCATGTGGTTTTAATTATTGATATATAGCAATTTCGAATTAATTTCTTCCATTTTACCATCCTATATTTTTGTCCATGCTATTGCATTCATTATTTTATGTTCCTCATTTTGCTAAAATTTCTTTTTATTTATAATCCGTTTTTTCGTTGAAATCTTCATGTGCTGTATTTTGTCCATCGTGCAATAATTACTGTTTTGTATGTTTTATGACGTTAACCATCCAAAAAATATACAAGAAACTAAACTCCGCCCGAACTGGCCACGAATACCCAACGGTTCCGACCGGCCGCCGTGTCATCCTCAGCCCACAGGCGTCACTGGATGCGGATATGGAGGAGCATGTGGTCAGCACACCGCTCTCCCGGCCGTATGTCAGTTTACGGAACCGGAGCCGCTACTTCTCGATCAAGTAGCTGCTCAGTTTGGCTCACAAGGGCTGAGTGCGCCGCACTTGCGAACAGTGCTGGGCAGACCGAATGGTCACCCATCCAAGTTCTAGCCCAGCCCGAAAGCGCTTAAGGTCGGTGATCTGACGGCAACGGGTGCTGCCACTGCGGCACGGCCGTTGACAAAAAATGTGCATCCTATGACGAAAAATACGTTTCTCACGCAACTGCACAATCAAAGTAAACAGAGTATTTGGTCTTTGTGTTTTACCAAATACATCGTCAGTTTTCAAATGTTTAAATATTATGATACATAAATAAAAATAATTGAATTCACAGGCACAGAGATCTCATGTGGAAAAAGCATGAAACAATGAGACGATTTTAAAAAGTTAATGTGTTGATTTAAATGCTGTGACAAAGGAACAGAAATAAAGAAATACATTTAACCCAGTTAATTCAATAAAAATGATTAAAATCATTTCGATAAAGGACGAAAAATGAAAATTTTACATTGTCCAACAACATTCGACCCCATAGCCTTTGGCACACAAGGCCTGTACCTTAACTGTTACGCTGCTAAACCAGTCTATTATGTGTACCTTTTTTCAAAAGCTAAAGACTTTCACGCGACATTCCGAACCTTTAATTTCGATTACTCGCGAACTAGAGCCCATCGAGATGAATGGCTGCAGAGATTGATGTGTGAGACCTTAGCCTACATCGCCGTATTGATCTACATCTACATCTAAATCTACATCTACATAGATACTCTGCAAGCTACAGTACGGTGCGTGGTGGAGGGTACCCTGCACCACTACTTGTCATTTCCTTTCCTGTTCCACTCGCAAAGAGTGTGAGGGAAAAACGACTGTCTGTATATTCCTCCGTGTATGTAACCCGTGGTCTAGGGATAGCGTCTTTGATTCATAATCAAAACGACTTCGGTCCCGGGTTCGATACCCGCCACTGCCTAAATTTTGATAAATAATCAGCATCGCCGGCCGAAGACTTCCGGCATAAGAAGTCAGCCTCATTCTGTCAACGGCCTTGTGAAAGAGGGCGGAGGAGCGGATAGAGGTTCAGGGCACTCTCTTGTCCTAGGGGTGGGAAATTGCCCCTAAAGGCGGAAGAATCAGCAATGATCAACACATGAGGATGCAGAAGGCAATAGAAACCATTGCATTAGAGACACGTAACGTGTATCCACAGGACATGTGGCCTGTAATTGAAGAAGTGTCATAATGATCTCTCCAGTGGCAAAAGATTCTGGAATAGTCCCCCATTCGGATCTCTGGGAGGGGACTGCCAAGGGGGAGGTTACCATGAGAAAAAGATTGAATAATCTACGAAAGGATAACGTTCTACGAGTCGGGGCGTGGAATGTCAGAAGCTTGAACGTGGTAGGGAAACTAGAAAATCTGAAAAGGGAAATGCAAAGGCTCAATCTAGATATAGTAGGGGTCAGTGAAGTGAAGTGGAAGGAAGACAAGGTTTCTGGTCAGATGAGTATCGGGTAATATCAACAGCAGCAGAAAATGGTATAACAGGTGTAGGATTCGTTATGAATAGGAAGGTAGGGCAGAGGGTGTGTTACTGTGAACAGTTCAGTGACCAGGTTGTTCTAATCAGAATCGACAGCAGATCAACACCGACAACGATAGTTCAGGTATACATGCCGACGTCGCAAGCTGAAAATGAACAGATAGAGAAAGTGTGTGAGGATATTGAAAGGGTAATGCAGTATGTAAAGGGGGACGAAAATCTAATAGTCATGGGCGACTGGAATGCAGTTGTAGGGGAAGGAGTAGAAGAAAAGGTTACAGGAGAATATGGACTTGGGACAAGGAATGAAAGAGGAGAAAGACTAATTGAGTTCTGTAACAAGTTTCAGCTAGTAATAGCGAATACCCTGTTCAAGAATCACAAGAGGAGGAGGTATACTTGGAAAAGGGCGGGAGATACGAGAAGATTTCAATTAGATTACATCATGGTCAGACAGAGATTCCGAAATCAGATACTGGATTGTAAGGCGTAACCAGGAGCAGATATAGACTCAGATCACAATATAGTAGTGATGAAGCGTAGGCTGAAGTTCAAGATATTAGTCAGGAAGAATCAATACGCAAAGAAGTGGGATACGGAAGTACTAAGGAATGACGAGATACGTTTGAAGTTCTCTAACGCTATAGATACAGCAATAAGGAATAGCGCAGTAAGCAGTACAGTTGAAGAGGAATGGACATCTCTAAAAAGGGCCATCACAGAAGTTGGGAAGGAAAACATAGGTACAAAGAAGGTAGCTGCGAAGAAACTATGGGTAACAGAAGAAATACTTCAGTTGATTGATGAAAGGAGGAAGTACAAACATGTTCCGGGAAAATCAGGAATACAGAAATAAATAGGAAGTGCAGGGAAGCTAAGACGAAATGGCTGCAGGAAAAATGTGAAGACATCGAAAAAGATATGGTTGTCGGAAGGACAGACTCAGCAAACAGGAAAGTCAAAACAACCTTTGGTGACATTAAAAGCAACGGTGGTAACATTAAGAGTGCAACGGGAATTCCACTGTTAAATGCAGAGGAGAGAGCAGATAGGTGGAAAGAATACATTGAAAGCCTCTATGAGGGTGAAGATTTGTCTGATGCGATAGAAGAAGAAACAGGAGTCGATTTACAAGAGATAGGGGATCCAGTATTAGAATCGGAATTTACAAGAGCTTTGGAGGACTTACGGTCAAATAAGGCAGGAGGGATAGATAACATTCCATCAGAATTTCTAAAATCATTGGGGGAAGTGGCAACAAAACGACTATTCACGTTGGTGTGTAGAATATATGAGTCAGGCAATATACCATCTGACTTTCGGAAAAGCATCATCCACACAATTCCGAAGACGGCAAGAGCTGACAAGTGCGAGAATTATCGCACAATCAGCTTAACAGCTCATGCATCGAAGCTGCTTACAAGAATAATACACAGAAGAATGGAAAAGAAAATTGAGAATGCGCTAGGTGACGATCAGTTTGGATTTAGGAAAAGTAAAGGGACGAGAGAGGCAATTCTGACGTTACGGCTAATAATGGAAGCAAGGCTAAAGAAAAATCAAGACACTTTCATATGATTTGTCGACCTGGAAAAAGCGTACGACAATATAAAATGGTGCAGCTGTTCGAGATTCTGAAAAAAGTAGGGGTAAGCATAGGGAGAGACGGGTCATATACAATATGTACAACAACCAAGAGGGAATAATAAGAGTGGACGATCAAGAACGAAGTGCTCGTATTAAGAAGGGTGTAAGACAAGGCTGTATCCTTTCGTCCCTACTCTTCAATCTGTACATCGAGGAATTAATGATGGAAATAAAAGAAAGGTTCAGGAGCGGAATAAAATACAAGGTGAAAGGATATCAATGATACGATTCGCTGATGACATTGCTATCCTGAGTGAAAGTGAAGAAGAATCAAATGATCTGCTGAACGGAATGAACAATCTAATGAGTGCACTGTATGGTTTGAGAGTAAATCGGAGAAAGACGAAGGTAATGAGAAGTAGTAGAAATGAGAACAGCGAGAAACTTAACATCAGGATTGATGGTCACGAAGTCAATGAAGTTAAGGAATTCTGCTATGTAGGCAGTAAAATAACCAATGACGGACGGAGCAAGGAGGACATCAAAAGCAGACTCACTATGGCAAAAAAGGCATTTCTGGCTAAGGGAAGTCTACTAATATCAAATACCGGCCTTAATTTGAGGAAGAAATTTCTGAGGATGTACGTCTGGAGTACAGCATTGTATGGTAGTGAAACATGGACTGTGGGAAAACCGGAACAGAAGAGAATCGAAGCATTTGAGATGTGGTGCTATAGACGAATGTTGAAAATTAGGTGGACTGATAAGGTAAGGAATGAGGAGGTTCTATGCAGAATCGGAGAGGAAAGGAACATGTGGAAAACACTGATAAGGAGAAGGGACAGGATGATAGGACATCTGCTAAGACATGAGGGAATGACTTCCATGGTACTAGAGGGAGCTGTAGAGGGCAAAAACTGTAGAGGAAGACAGAGATTGGAATACGTCAAGCAAATAATTGAGGACGTAGGTTGCAAGTGCTACTCTGAGATGAAGAGGTTAGCACAGGAAAGGAATTCGTGGCGGGCCGCGTCAAACCAGTCAGTAGGCTGATGATCAAAAAAAAAAAAAAAAAAAAAAAAAAAAAAAAAAAAAAAAAAGAGCCCTAATTTCTCGTATCTTACCTTAGTGGTCCTTACGCACAGTGTATGTTGACGGCTGTACAATCGTACATTATTCAGCTTCAAATGCCGGTTCACTAAATGTTCTCAATAGTGTTTATCGAAAAGAAAGTCGCATTTCCTTCAGGGATTCCCACTTGAGTTGCCGAAGCGTCTCAGTAACACATATGTGTTGCTCGAACCTACCAGTAACTGATCTAGCAGCCCGCCTCCGAACTGCTTCGATGTCTTCCTTCAGTGTGACCTGGAACCGATCACAAACACTCAAGCAGCAGTCAAGGATACGTCGCACGAGCATCCTATATGTGGTTTCCTTTATAAGTGAACCACTCTTTCCTAAAATTGTTCTAATCCAATAAACCGAAGTCGACCATTCGCCTTCCCTGTCATAGTTCTCACATGCTCCTTCCCCCTCCTTGCTTTACAACGTTACACGCAGATATTTAAACGACTTGTACTGTGTCAAGCAGGACACTAGCACTCCTTTCTTTCAAGAGTGCTAGTTCTGCAAGGTTCGCAGGAGAGCTTCTGTAAAGTTTGGAAGGTAGGAGACGAGGTACTGGCGGAAGTAAAGCTGTGAGGAGGGGAAGTGAGTCGTGTTAGGGTAGCTTAGTTGGTAGAGCACTTGCCTGCGAAAGGCAAAGGTCCCGCGTTCGAGTCTCGGTCCGACACACAGTTTTAATCCGCCAGGAAGCTTCATATCAGCGCACACTCCGCTGCACTAGTAATACTGCATCCGAACATTACAGGTTTGAGCTTCCTACCCATCCGTATTAAATTACACTATTCCATATTTAGGTCTAGCTATCATTCATCACACCTGCTGGAAATTTTGTCTAAATCCTCTTGTACCTTCCTACACTGACTCAACTTAGATGCCTTATCGTATCCCACGGCTTCTTCAGCAAACAACCACAGACTGCTGCCCACGCTGTCATCCATATGACTTACGTATACAGAGAGCAACAGCGGTCCTATCGCACTTCCCCTGGACACACGTGTATCCGATGAACACTCACCGTCGAGAACATCATACTGGGCTCTATTACTTATGAAGTCTTCGAGCCCACACTTATTTGTAAACTTATTCCACATGCTCGCACCTTCATTAACAGCCTGCAATTGGGCAGCATGTCAAATGCTTTCCGGAAATCTAGAAATATGAACGCACCTGTTACCCTTCATCCATAGTTCTCAGTGTAACATGTAAGAAAAGGGCAAGCTGAGATTCGTAAGAGTGATGCTTCCTAAAACCATGCTGATTCATGAACATAAGCTTCTCGGTCTCAAGAAACTTTATTATATTCCTACTGTGAATATACTGAAGGATTCTGCAGCGAAGAGAAGTTAGGGATATTAGTCTGTAGTGTTGCTGGTCCGTTCTTTTACCCTTACACAGCAGAGTGACCTGCTGTTTTCTCCAGTTGCTTGCTGCTTATTGCTGGGCTAGACATTCACGATAAATGCAAGTTCGGTAAGAGACCCATCCGTAGAGTAGTCTTTGTAAAGCCGAAATGCGGTTCCATCCAGACCTTGTGATTTATTTGCTTTCATGTCTTTCACTTGTTTCTCTACGCCAGCTATGCTTATTACTATGTCGCCCATATGCGAGCCTGTTCGATGGTCAAATGATGGTCCGTTTGTGCGATTCTCCTGTGTGAACTATTTCTGGAAGATGAAATTTAAAACTTCGGCTTTCGTTTTGCTATCTGCAGTTGCGACGCGAGTTTGGTCAACAACGGACTAAATGAAAGCCTTATACACGCTTAGTAATTTCATACACGTGCAGAATTTTGTCGGGTTCTCGGCCAGATAAGGTATGACGTTGGTACTTGTTGTATGCTTCGCACATAGATTTTTCCACAAACGCACGAATCTCTACTGACCTTCGCTTGTTGTCATTGATGACTCCAAAAAATCGACTCCAGCGTTGGGGACCTCTCTTTGTAAGTGAAAGTTTTTGACAGTATTGACCTGCAATACGCTGTGAAGTGTTGAGGACAGCAGGGGTGAAATAAGGAGGCGGAGAGGCCGTTTACAACTAGAACAAAAGTCAGGCGGCAGTTACAGGGGTCGAGGGGCAGTGGTTGTGAAGCGAGTGAGACAGGGTTGCTGACCACATCTGCCTCCACATCAGTACCCTGCAAACAAGGTCAACGAAAGGCATTAGGAAAAGTAAAAAGAAGTAGACACACACATGTGAAAAGCTTTGCTTCGTCTCTGACATTGCTACCAACTTCTGCTACGCGCGACGATCAGGTGCTACGGCAGAAACGACACAAGAAAGTAACAACGCTACGTGAAGTTGCATTCTAGGAACGTTCTTGCAGAAATGTTACAGACAGATCGTTTGCAGTAACACACACATACCAGACTGCTACTGGCTCATGTCAACAGTGGAAAACGAAACGTAGTGGTCTAAGAGTAAACAAAACTAACTCTGTGTTCGGTTGCCGCCTTCACCACAAAATTTAATGTTTCTGATTTTCAGTCTATTCATTTTCATTAGCTACAACGTCTCGTAAGGAAACTATATTTGTATTACTCGGTGCCTCGAAGAAGAACATTAATGGGTCGGACTGAGAGAGCTAGGGAGACATAATTTTTGCATAGAGAAAGTATAAGAAATAATAGGAATAATGCAAATATTGATAAAGATAATTCTATTGCCGTTGTGAAAGATACATTTAAATGTGCGTTGACGATAATTACAAATAATTTTGAGAACTGCAATTGGGGTTTGATGAATTTACAGCGCAGAACATTAATGGGTCGGACTGAGAGAGCTAGGGAGACATAATTTTTGCATAGAGAAAGTATAAGAAATAATAGGAACAATGGAAATATTGATAAAGATAATTCTATTGCCGTTGTGAAAGATACATTTAAATGTGCGTTGAAGATAATTACAAATAATTTTGAGAACTGCAATTGGGGTTTGATGAATTTACAGCGCAGAATTTGTAATGCATATCACGTCGCGTCTGATGTGACTTGACGCGATACAACGGCGTTCACATTATGTTGTCATAAGGATAAAGTTAATTTCCCACCATTAATACAAAATTTATTTTTCAGCGCATTATGTCAAAGACTACGTTGAAATTATCGAACAATTAGAAATCAATGAATTATTTAAAGAATACACGTAGCTACAATGCAGCATTGATCACTCACCAGTTCTGCGTCTAAAATTTCGGACACTATAACATACACGACATTTGCCATCACAAATCAGGTCCACTGACGCAATTGGCCGAATTTTGATCGCAGGCGATACTAGTTGAATTTAACTGATGAAAGCAGAAAATTTAAAAATGCAAGAAATGAAGCAGGCGAAATGGAGTACAAACGTCTAAAAAATGAGACTGGCAGGGAGTGCAAAATAGCTAAAAAGGAATGGCTAGAGGACAAGTGTAAGGATTTGAAAGCATATTTCACTATGGGGAAACACGGATACTGCGTGTAGGAAAAATAGAGAGGCCTTTGAGGAAAAGAAAAGCAGCTGTGTGAATATCAAGAGCTCAAATTGTAAACCAGTCTTAAGCAAAGAAGGGAAAGCTGAAACGTTAAAGGAGTATACAGAGGCACTATACGAGGGAGATGAACCTGAAAGCAATATTATAGCAAGAGAAGTAAACGTAGATGTAGATGAGACAGGAGATATGATACTCCGATAAGAATTTCAAAAAGCTCTGAAACAAGGCTCGGGAGCAGACGACATTCTGTCAGAACTACTGATAGCCTTGGAAGAGGCAGCCGTGACAAAAGTCTTCCATTGGTGTGCAATATGTGTGTGACAGAGCAAATACCCTCAGAATGCAAAAAGAAATTTCAATTCCAAAGAGAGTAGTTGCGGAGGGTGTGAAAATTACCGAACTATCAGTTTAATAAGCCATGGCTGCAAGATAATAACACGAATTCAATACAGAAGAATGAAAAATCTGGTAGAACAGACCTCTGGGAGAATGAATCTGAATTGGGTATAAATGTAGGAACACGTGAGGCACTACTGACTCTACGAATTATCTTAGAAGATAGATTAAGGAAAGGCAAATCTACATTTAGAGCATTTGAAAATTTAGAGAAAGATTTTGACAATGTTGATTGGAATACACTCTTTGAAATTCTGAAATTAGCAAGGGTGAAATACAGGGAGTGAAAGACCATTTACAACCTGTACAGATACCTGACGGCAGTTCAAGAGTCGAAGGGCATGAAAGGGAAGCAGTGGCTGAGAAGGGAGTGAGACAAGTCTATCCCCAGTGTTATTCAATATGTACACTGAGGAAGCAGTAAAGGGTACAAAAGAAAACTTTGGAGTAGGAACTAAAATTCAGGGAGAAGAAATAAAAACTTTGAGGTTTTCCTATGACATTGTAATTCTGTCAGAGACAGCAAAGGACTTGGATGAACAGTTGAAAGAAATGGACAATGTTTTGAAAAGAGGTAATGGTAATGGAATTTAGTCGAATTAAATCAGGTGATGATTGCAGAATCAGATTAGGAAACGGGACACTTAAAGCAGTAGATGAGTTTTGGTATTCGGGCGGCAAAATAACTGACGATAGGTGAAGCAGAGAGCATATAAAATGTAGACCGGCAATGGCAAGAAAAGCACCTCTGAAGAAGAGAAATCTGTTAAAATCGAATATAGATTTAACTATTAGGAAGTCTTTTCTGGTGGTATTTGTCTAGAGTGTAGCCTTGTATGGAAGTGAAGCATGGAATATAAACAGTTTAGACAAAAAGAGAATAGAAGCTTGCGAAACGTGCTGTTACAGAAGAATCCTGAAGATTAGATGGGTCCATCACGTACCCAATGAGGGAGACTGAACAGAATTGGTGAGACAAGAGATTTGTGGCACAAACTACATACGGATCGGTTGATAGGACGTATTATGAGACTCCAAGGGATCACCAGTTTAGTATTTGAGTGAAGTATGGGCAGTACAAATCTTAGAGGGAGACCAAGAGATGAATTCAGTAAGCGGATTCAGAAAGATATAGGTTGCAGTTGCAGTTGTAGTTGCAGTTGCAGTTGAATATGTTCGCACATCATAGAATAGTATGGAGAGCTGCATCAAACCAGTCTTCAGACGGAAGACCAATAATCATTTTGAGAGGGCATAAAGTAAAGCTCCCTCCTCCCACTTGGTAATGTGTGTAACAGAAAGAGCCTTGGTATTTGTAGGAACAATGTGTCAGAAGCTTGTATGCAGTAACACATGTTCAGGTTTGTTGTTTTCATGATAGTGAGTATCTAAATTTTCGTGCTTCCTTGCTTATACTGAATATTACGTGAATTTAACCAATTTCGTATCTCGGCTAGCTTGCTCTTTATTTTTGGTGGTTTTTCTTCTCACATCGTCAAGCACAATAAATCGCTTGCTAGGCAAGCTATGTTCCAGCAGTGAGATACAAAAATATAGTAATTCGGTGGAGTTGCAGTATAGTTTTATAAAGTGAATGGTAATGGCTCAGACATGACCTTGAGAAATTTACGGTAATGATCTCTTAATGGTAATGATCCATTTTCCTGACTTGAATATCAAAAGCACATTTGGAGCAAACCAGATTTACCACCTGTAGGAGGAACATCTACATCTACACCTACATCCATACTCCGCAAGCCACCTGACGGTGTGTGGCGGAGGGTACCTTGAGTATCTCTATCGGTTCTCTCTTCTATTCCAGTCTCGTATTGTTCGTGGAAAGAAGGATTGTCGGTATGCCTCTGTGTGGGCTCTAATCTCTCTAATTTTATTCTCATGGTCTCTTCGCGAGATATACGTAGGAGGGAGCAATATACTGCTTGACTCTTCGGTGAAGGTATGTTCTCGAAACTTTGACAAAAGCCCGTACCGAGCTACTGAGCGTCTCTCCTGCAGAGTCTTCCACTGGATTTTATCTATCATCTCCGTAACGCTTTCGCGATTACTAAATGATCCTGTAACGAAGCGCGCTGCTCTCCGTTGGATCTTCTCTATATCTTCTATCAACCCTATCTGGTACGGATCCCACACTGCTGAGCAGTATTCAAGCAGTGGGTGAACAAGCGTACTGTAACCTACTTCCTTTGTTTTCGGATTGCATTTCCTTAGGATTCTTCCAATGAATCTCAGTCTGGCATCTGCTTTACCGACGATCAACATTATATGATCATTCCATTTTAAATCACTCCTAATGCGTACTCCCAGATAATTTATGGTATTAACTGCTTCCAGTTGCTGACCTGATATTTTGTAGCTAAATGATAAAGGATCTATCTTTCTGTGTATTCGCAGCACATTACACTTGTCTAGATTGAGATTCAATTGCCATTCCCTGCACCATGCGTCAATTCGCTGCAGATCCTCCTGCATTTCAGTACAATTTTCCATTGTTACAACCTCTCGATACACCACAGCATCATCTGCAAAAAGCCTCAGTGAACTTCCGAGGTCATCCACCAGGTCATTTAGTATATTGTGAATAGCAACGGTCCTATGACACTCCCCTGCGGCACACCAGAAATCACTCTTACTTCGGAAGACTTCTCTCCATTGAGAATGACATGCTGCGTCCTGTTATCTAGGAACTCCTCAATCCAATCACACAATTGGTCTGATAGTCCATATGCTCTTACTTTGTTCATTAAACGACTGTGGGGAACTGCATCGAACGCCTTGTGGAAGTCAAGAAACACGGCATCTACCTGTGAACCCGTGTCTATGGCCCTCTGAGTCTCGTGGACGAATAGCGCGAGCTGGGTTTCACATGACCGTCTTCTTCGAAACCCATGCTGATTCCTACAGAGTAGATTTCTAGTCTCCAGAAAAGTCATTATACTCAAACACAATACGTGTTCCAAAATTCTACAACTGATCGACGTTAGAGATATAGGTCTATAGTTTTGCACATCTGTTCGACGTCCCTTCTTGAAAACGGGGATGACCTGTGCCCTTTTCCAATCCTTTGGAATGCTACGCTCTTCTAGAGACCTACGGTACACCGCTGCAATGTACTTAATTTCAAGATATGAATAAATATACTGCTTTCTATAAGACTGTTTACTCGTTCACACCCTACACAACGTACATTTGTTACCTATGTGTACTGCAGCGAGATGTTATAATTTTCAAGTCGAAAGTTCAGTATTCTGGCCCTAGATGGGCCAAAGTGGCATCACTGATTGCCGTGTCATCCTGCGTCCAATGCAGTCATTGGATGTGGTGTGGAAGGCCACGTTGTCGGAACACCTCTCCCCCACTCGTCGTCTGGGTTCTTGAACTTGAGACCGCCCCTAATAGGTCGAGTAGCTCTCGACTTGGCACCACGAGAATGAACGCAAGCTGCGCCAGTCCTCCACCGAGGGAAAACCCCTGGCAGTGCCGCGAAACGAACATGCTGAGCGCTCAGTCGCAGAGGCGGACTGTCCTGAAAGACGCTCTTTTCTTTCTTCAATTGATCCATCTGGCCCTATTTACGTTCATTTCTCACGTTATTAAAAAATTCAGTAAGTTAAGTTAAGGTTCAACTAGCAGTTTCCTTATATCTGATGCTAAATGCTATACAATGAGAGTTATACGAACATTTGAACATATAAAAAGGATAGCAACAAAAAAAGAATAAAAACTTTATTCTTTTCATTGTTCATTTCTGTGCAGGGGCCATGTTATCTTGCGTGGGCTTGTAGTCACTGCACGATGACATAACAATTCTACCAACATTTCAAAATTTGAACTGTTACCTGAAATTAAAGTACTGTTACCACTATATTTAATGTGTCCACTGAGATTGACGAATTCATCCTGAAACATTGAATACGTGATCTATTCCAGCTGCTAACATTCTTCTCCTGTTGATAAACTACTTTATCTGATTTATATTTAAACTGTCTGTGACGAAAGACTCTCTGTGTATGTTGCACAGGCCCCAAAATACCGTACATACAATATTTCTCATTAGTTTATTACTCAAGACATAGTTTTCAGGCTGCTGATTACAGCTAGATATTTAGTTTTGGTGGAAACGACGTTAATGTAAAGTAACAGATAATTGAAACTATTAGTACAGTGTGTGATGCTTAAAGCAGTATGAGCTAATCAGTAGATTTCAGAGAATTGACACCTTTCATGAGAAATTTTTGTTTCATTCTTTCTGGTAACACGCTTCAGTCTTTCAAAAACTAAGTAACTTGAAATACAATTACCCTTAAAGATTAGTCAGATCAAAATTTACTTTTTCCAATTCAACCACTGCACTTGTTGAACTCCAGGATTTAATACTAGAATTTTTTACACTAATTTTCTCCACTGAATGTCGCCATTCATTATCCAGTTAAGTTGCTAGTTAAGAAATTCTATAAGTTAACGTAATTTCAAATATTGCAACATTAAGTGTCAATCAGTAAGTCACAACAGAGATATACAAAACAGTTCTGTAACCTTTTGAATTTGTTAACTAACTATATTTTAATTAAAGCAAGTTCTCTAGTAAATTTTCACCTTAAAATTTTATAAACAAATGTGTAGTTTCCCAAATTCTAAGCTATTCAAACGACAGTCTTTATATATTTCGTCGGGCGACCGTTGTGGCCGAGCGGTTCTAGGCGCTTCAGTTTATCTTAACACTGCAAGTCTTTTGCGAACTACGGTGTGAGTGCGGAGGTGCCTACATAGGAGAAACAGGGAGACCTGTCAGCTTACGAGTAGCAGAACACGAACGCTATGTACGATTACAACAACATAATAAATCGGCGATAGCGGAACACCACCGCGACTGTGGAGAACCTATCAGGTTCCAGGAAGCCCGAGTAGTGGCGAAAGAATCGTCGATGCGAGAACGCAAAATACGGGAGGCGATCGAAATTATTGGGCAGCCTGACAACATCAACAGAGAAGATGGCTACAAACTCCCAGCGTCCTGGCTGCCGGCCATCCCAGTCCAACGGGCCGCGGGGCAGCAGCTACACGGGACACGGGCGTATCTGCACAAACAGCTGTAGAGCAACTGTCAGTCCACTTCCGCCCACACCAGGAGCAAAACTTGCCGACCAGAAGCCGAACGCTGATTGGCGGACAGCTACCAATCGTTGACGACATGGACATCCACGAATAGCCTCTTTCTTTCCATCTTACGTCATGAGTAGCCAATCATATTAGAGTGCCAATTATAAGTTTTACAACAGTGACGTCAGACGTCGATATCTGTCATAAATAGAAGCACCTATCTCCATGCAAAACCAGTCGTGCCCTGAGGAAGGCCGTTGCAATTCGGCCGAAACGTCGGTTTTAGTTTATTATTGTTGTTAGTTCTTAGCAACGACGCGGCATAATACCCATAAGAATTTTAATCACTACGTAACAAAGTTCTCAAGGTCGAAGGCTAGCGTTCAGTGTGTTAACAGCACATAGTCACTTTCGTTGTACATTTGTTAAGCTTGTTGCTCAAAGTACACTTCGTGCCTCTTTAGCAGCCGCACAATACCTCAAGGCTACTGTCCAGTTACTTCATGACGTCAATTTCTCCATGTCAACTACACACATTTCTGCAGAGGAATATCGGTTATTGTTAAATCTACCGCCTGCACTAACTGTGTAAGGGGATACCAACTTTGTGATGTTCATCTGTCAGAATTCATATGTGAAAGCACCTCGTAAACATTTAGCCGCTGTAAGACTGATTTGGAGGCTACTTTATGTGTCTGCGCGTGGTTAATATCCTATGTGAGAACTGCGGATGGTCATCCCATTGGTGTGACTGTTAACAAATCTAGAAAGCAGGTAGGGCAGTTATGGAAAACAGTTGAGGTTGTTCAACATTTTGTTGAGTATATTATTTGAGAATTCATCATAAAGCCGGTTTAAAGCAATTCGATGAATTTCTGCCAGTGAGGCACCAACTGCAATCCAGTGATCACAGGTAAGGACACTATCAGCCCATGGTGAATACTTTCAGGGGGAGGGGAGGAAATTAAGGTGCCACCACGCCCCAAGAGCGAGAAATTATTATTACCTCAATTTTGCAAAACAGCCGCCCACTTCACAGTCATCTTTTCGACAGTTTGTACATGCCCCAAAGAAAAGGCAGCGCAGACTGCGATCACAAAAACCATGGGATAGCGACATGCACATACACAAATGGTGGCAGTATCGAGTATACGAGGTGTAAAAGGGCAGCGCACTGAGGGAGCCGTCATTTGTACTCCACTGTTTCATGTGACGAGGTGCCGACATGACTATGGCCTCATGGCGGGAATTAACAGACTTTGAACGCGAAATGGTAATTGGAGCTAAATGCAAAGTACGTTACATTTCGGAAGTCGTCAGAGAATTCAGTATTGCGAGATCCACAGTGCCAAGAGTGTGCCGACAATACCTCATTTCAGGCATTGCCTCTCACCACGGACAGTGCAGTGGTGAACGACCTTCACTTAACGACCGAGGGCAGCGACGTTTGTGTAGAGTTGTCAGTGCTAACAGACAAGCAACGCCGCACGAAATAACTGCAGATATCAATGTGGGACATACGACGAACGTATCCATTAGGACAGTGCGGCGAAATGTGGCGATAAGGGGCTATAGCAGCAGACGACCAACACGAGTGCCCTTGCTAGCAGCACGACATCCCTTGCAGTACCTCTCCTGGGCTCGGGACCATATTGGTTGGACCCCAGATGACTACGAACGAAATTGTGGCATCGTCAGATGAGTCCCGATTTAAGTTGGTAACGGCTGATTGTACGATGCGAGTGTGCCGCAGGCCCCTCGAAGCCGTGGAGCCAAGTTGTCAACGAGGAACTGTGCGAGCTGGCGATGGCTTCATGATGGAGTGAGCTGTGTTTATGTGGAACAGACCGTGTCCACTGGTCCAACTGAGCCGATCGCTGACGGGAAACAGTTACGTCTGGCTGCTTGGAGACCATGTGCAGCCATTCATGGCCTTCATGTTCCCACACAGTGATAAAAGCTTCGTGGATGACAACAGGCAGTGTCATCAGGCCACAGTTGTTCGAATTCGGTTTGAAGAACATTCTGGACAGTTTGAGCTAATGACTGGGCCACCCAGATCACTGGACGGGTACCCCATCGAACAATTATGGGGAATAACTGAAAGGACGTTAGTGCACAAAATTCGGTATCAGCAACACTTTTGAAATTATGGACGCCTTTAGAGACAGCACGGTTCAATATCCGCAGAGCATTTGCAACGACTGGTTGAGTCCATGCCAGGTGGAGTTCCTGCAATACGCTGGCAAAAAGGAGGTCCGTCACCATATTACTAGGTATCCCATGACCTTCATAACCTCAGTGCAGATGTGTATAGAAACGTATGATGCGCTTAATATTAGGAAAATAATACGAGAAACTAGTAAGTTAGAAATCTCTCCAGTAAGGATTAATTATCTTTAACTCCGAACACGCCAATGAAATACCGCAGATATAGCAGGAAAAGAGCTAAACTGGCTACACTTTCCCTCCTCCTGCCCCTTCCTTCGCCGCTACGTCGATTCCCCCATTTGACGGCCCGCTCTCGGCACAACGCCATTGGCCGTCGCCTCCCGTTACGAACACTGCTGGTCTGCGCCTTCCCATCTCAGTGCCCGGCAGTCGCCGTCGGAAGCAACAGGTGGCTGCAGTGATTGACATGTCTCATGATACCAAATGATTTGGGAAAACATGTTCCTATAAAACTTGTGGACAGTAAAGTGAAACAAACTTCCAACTGTGTTTCAAACAGACCCAAAAAATTACCTAAGAGAAATGAAGATTTTTTATGGTTTATCCCAAGGAAGTCCAACCGCCACCTAACATAGATTCCAGGGCTGAAAAAACAATTAAATGTTCTCCATTGCCCCATAATACTGTACTCCTTCCCTCCTGTGACAGTAACTCTATCTTATTTCTGCACTTAAATGTCAGATCTCTGAAAAATAAAACTGATGAGCTTGGTATACTATTAAAAAGTAACAAAAGAATGATTTTATGTACAAACGGACATAGGTTAAAGGAAGATGATATAAAACTGTATGTACCGTCAGGTTTCAGATTAGCTACATACTTCTGCAGACCCAGTGAATCCTATGGGGGTTCATCCATATATATTAGCAATGATCTAGACCTAAAGTTTTCTGTTCTTGAAGTCAGTGACCTATGCACTAAATGTGTTTTTGAAGCAGCTGCTTTTATTATACCTAGTATACAGCTCATAACTGTGTCTTTATATCACACTCCTGAAAGTAATGTAGAACAGTTTATAGAACGTTTAGAAAAACTTGTGATCAGTATACAAAAATATACTAAATACAAAATTTTAATCTTTGGGGATCTAAACATAGACATTAGGAAAATGACAGCCAGAAATGTTAATTTAGTAAACACGTTAAGATCCTATAATCTCTTTTGTGCTAATGAAAGTCCTACAAGGCACTCCTCCTGTCTTGACAATCTAATAACAAATGTATACAAATGTGATTTTGAGCTAGGCTTACTTAATGTCGATTACCTGTCAGACCATACAGGTATATGGGTGAAACTAATTACTAAAAAACCAAAAGAAGATGAGGAACAAACTCAGTGTGTCAGACTATCTACAGATACAAATATTAGAGAAGAACTTAAGTCTATAGATTGGAATACTGTTATACATTCCTCCAGAAATGTTGATGAAGCCTTCAGCACATTCCTCAAAATCATTTCTGAAATCTTCCACACATGCTGTCCACTGGTTAAAAAACAAAAAAACAAAAAAGTTAGGAAACCTAGCCACTCAACTTTACAGAAGTGGTTTTCACCCCAATTACAAAAACTGAGACTATTGGTAATTACTTGTTGCGATAAGGTCAAAAAGGGAGCAGTAGATAAAGAAACTTACAAAAACCTGAAAACAAAATATAGATCTGAAATTAAAATAGCCAAGTGTAAGGCAAATGGTGATTTCATTAAAAAATCACACAATAAATGTAAGGCTGCATGGAAAGTAATAAAAGCAGAGCTAGGTACGGATGTAAACTACAAAGACAACACAAATGCTGCTAATGTCACTGCTGATGATTTCAATCACTTTTTTGTCAACTCTGCCAATCTTAGCCTTCCAACCCATAGCGACCAGAATTCCAATTCAACACATACACCTATTTCTCACCCCATATCTGGCAGAAATTTTCAACAAAACATTACAAACATAGTGTCAGCTTGTAAATCGAGAGAAGTACAAGTAACTGATATAATTAAAGCAACCTCTAAATTAGGATACTCTAGATCTGAAGATGTGTATGGCCTGTCAAACTATGTAATTAAAAAAGTTGTAGATCTCATAACATACCCTCTTTGCATACTGATAAACTGGATGCTCTCAAGTGGACACTTTCCAGAATGTCTCAAAAAAACAGTTGTCATACCATTATACAAAAAGGGTGACAAGTCCTGTATCAATAATTATAGACCAATTTCACTTGTGCCTATTCTCTCAAAAATAATAGAACATTGCATAATGCAGCAAATATGCATACACCTATCAGACAATAATATATTGAATGATTCTCAGTATGGATTCAGGTCAAACTTATCAACAGTCAAAGCAGTTGAAAACCTTATCTCTTTTGTACTAAGCGCATTTGAGTCATAATTATCTGCTGAAGCCATTCTAATTGACTTGAGTAAGGCTTTTGACTCAGTTAACCACAAATTATTATTAGATAAACTGTGTTGCTATGGAATCAAACACTTGGAACTCTCACTAATTGAATCATACCTCAGCAATAGAAAACAAATAGTAAAGCATAATGACCAACAGTCACAGACTTTAAGTATAAAACGAGGTGTTCCTCAGGGCTCAGTGCTTGGCCCTCTACTATTTATATTGTTTGTAAATGACTTTCCGAACAACTTACCCCGTAAATCTATCCTCTATGCTGATGACACAACATTAGCTAATTCTGGAAAGGATATAAACATATTGAAGGAGGAAAGTGAAGAGTGTCTCAAAATGTCTAATATCTGGTTTAAAGCTAATGACTTATCTATGAACCATGAAAAGACTGTCAAGATAATCTTCAGTTTATCAAACAGTAACATGGAGTTATCATCTGTTAAACTACTAGGAATACACATTGACTCAAAATTAACTTGGGACACACATACAGATTATGTATGTCGAAAGCTATCACGAGTTATCTACCTACTAGCCAAACTACACACACGTGTTACACAAGATTTATTGCTTCAGTCATACTATGCCTTCTTTCATTGCCATCTACAATATGGCATTCTTTTATGGGGTAACTCTCCAGGAGCCAAAAAAATTTTCACTTGGCAGAAGAAAGCAATTAGACGTTTGTACGGAATCACTGACAACAAGACCTCATGTAGACCTTATTTTAGAGACTTAAAAATTCTCACAGTCCCATCTCTTTACATATATTGTTGGCTATTAAACATAAAAGAAAACTTAAACCACTACACTATAAGGAAATCAGTTCATCAACACAATACTCGACAAACAAATATGATTGATATACCCACATCCAGGCTTAAGAAAACCCAATCTAGCTATGAATACATAGGCATAAAATTATTCAACACTTTACCCGTACAGGCTCAATTGCTTTCAATGGATATTTTCAAAACTAAAACCAAAGTGTGGATGAAGAAAAATACTTTCTACAGTGTAGAAGAATTTCAGAATAGTTGTAAAGATGATCTAATTTATTGATAAACTAAGGTTTACTGTTATGTATAGTTATGGATGTAGAGGCAGCTAGCTATAAGCTAATAGGGTACAACACTATCTTTTTTTTCCATGTAATATTTTTGCTATATGAAACATAATGTACAAATAGCTATAATACTTCTGACAACATTGATTGCATGTTAATGCTGATAAATTATGGCTTACTGTTATGTATGGATCTAGGTGTAGAGGCTGTTGTAAGCTAATAGTTTACAACATTGCTATATTTTTACTATGTAATATTTTGGTATGTAAAACATAATGTGCAAATAGCTGTAACTCTTATGACGACATCGATTGCATGTAGGTGCTGAAAGATGGATAAAATAAATAAAAAAAATAAATAAATAAAAAAAATCATCTTTGCTGCCGTGTCGCGCAGACACGTCTCTGACACGGGTATCGAAGAGCTTTGACGGCGATAGTACGAATCGTTCGTTGCTGCTTCGCGCGTTCTATTAACTGACATTCCGACCTCCTGACTTGAAAAGCCGGTTCCGTCACGCGTCGAAAATAAATTCTACGCCAACAATCTGTGACAAAACGTGGAAAGTGGCACATGTTGCGAAATTGTTAAGAGCTCGGAGAAGAACATCGATCATTTTTCTCCACCCACAATGTCCACAAACACGACGCAGACCGTTGTAAAGTGAGTACCGTCTCTTTTTGCAGCGATTTACCTCCCGTCCTGTCATTTTACCTACTATTTTATTATATTTCTTAGTGTGCAACATAAGTACCATGAATCCGCTGTTGGGCTTCTGTATACTGCCGGCCGTACATTATATTGAACAGCCTCCAACCGTGCAATAATGCCGTGACGTTTCCATCGAGGAAAAATGTTTTTGTGGAAGTCTAGAGACAGTAAAATTTAATTTACGCAATTGTAACCACTTGGTGTGAAAGGGTTAAAATACAGCAGCGACTTGTAATTTAGCAACTGCCGTGATAGCTTAAACAGATTTGCAAAACTTTATTCGTAATTTTTTTCCCTATAGCGCAACGCACCTTGGCCATAACGGCATACAGCAGAACACTGTGACATGCACTTGACACATGTGTAGGCTAAGGAGGCTGGAAAAAGCCAGACAGCGCTAAACTTCGCTGATCTGACGGGAGCCGCTGCTACCACTGCGGCAACGCCGCTGCGTTTACGGACTACAAGACGCACCTTAATTTTCAAGAAATTATTTTTTTTAAAAATAACATTTTTACCATTTTTATCATTAGATTGCAAAGTCAGTAAACAAAAAGTTCTTAGTTTACAAAATAGAACTGACCTTCTGAACTTTCTTCTTCTTCTTTTTCTTCTTCTTCCTCTTCGTTGTCATTGTTGTCCTCTTCGTATATAAGATGGCCCTCACTGCCATCGAGAGCTGCACTTGTTTAAAGATTTAATAATGAAGTCTTCTGTCACTCTAGACCACGACTGTTTTATCCACTAACGCACTTGTTTGATTGTAGTTCGTTTTAAAGCTCCCTTCGGCGTGAATTCATGTAGGATTTCATCCATCACCCATCTGTTCCATTCCGCTCTCATATACACTTTAAATTATTTATCGAGACATCACGAGGTTGCGACTGCGAAGCAAGCTCTCGCGGAACAACAGCAAGCTCTGTATTTCCCTGTTTCAATTTCTCTTGCACATATTGTCTCAAATGAGTACTAAACTGATCTAACACAAGAAGAGAACTCTTCTTCAATAAAGCACCTTTACTTCTCTCCTACTCTCTCCTAATCCATAATTTCAACGACACCTGGCAGTATTTCAGAAGATTTTGGCATGGTTTTGCGCCAGAAAATGATCATTAGATTAAGTTTAGTACCGTCAGCACAGCATGCCAGGACAACAGTACAATGTATTTTTGAAATGTCCACTTGTTTTTATGTTTACAGTTTTAGCACCTTTCACAGCAAGAGCTCTGTTACTCGGCACATAAAAAGTCAGAGGCGTTTCATCCATATTTGCTAATTGACTTAGATCAACACTGGTTTTCTTTCGTTGTGGAATAACATAGCGATAGAAAGATAATATTTTCTCTTCGTACTCCTGCGGCATTGTCCGAGATATTTTGGTTCTCGCGCCAGGTTCACAGCGCTTCATAAACCTGTGCTTCTCCGCCCTCGAAGTTCCACAGTAGCGCTAGCTTACGAGCGTGTATTTGAATCATTTTCGTATTAATTCCCGTGCCATTTTGAGGGTTTCCTTGAATCCATTTAAGTACGTCGTCTTCTAGTTTTGGCCATTTTGCGTTCAGTCCTCCATTTGAACATTTAGTCTTCTTCGTCTTTTTTCTGTTCTTCCTTACTAGGCCGCCAATCGCGAATGGTTTTTTTCTCTGGGTGGAGGGCCGAAATGCCGCTCAGCTGCTGTTTTTCCATGTTCTTCTGCATACGCTGTTACTTTCAGTCTATAGCCCACATCATAATAATACCGTTTATTTCCTGCCATGAGCGAAACTAGCTACTAACAAAAACATTGTACTGTTACCGAGAACACAAATCACTTTCAGTTCAAGTTCACTGTCAACGTAGCCTGCAGTGATGCATCACAGGCTAGTAGAGGTGTACATGTCCCGCTTTTAACCCGCCCATGCTTGCCCGGTGGCCAGGCGGGCAGGCCGCCGCTCGTTGTCAACAGAACGGGCAGGCTGCTTCACTCCCAGCCAAGCCAAGCAGAACCCAACCCGGGCAGGCTGCGGGAAACTTGCTTGCCTGCTCATATTACTGCTGAGCTGCGCTACGCAGCCGTTTAGTCTGCGCGCGTCATTGTCGTATTATGAACGTTAATTAAAAGTTTTTATTTTACCTGAGCACCAAAAGACAAACCCCAACATGATATATATGCATTAATTTCAGGTAAAAAAATATTGGTTTTATTTGTATATTCTTCCTTTACGCGTATATTTCGGGCTTCTTATCTATATAAATAAAATTTAATTGCCAAATGTGTTGATAAGCGTAAAACTCGAGAACGCCTGGACCAGTTCGGCTAAATTTTTTTTGCTGTGTTCGTAATTCTCAGGACAAGGTTTTTATGAAATAAAATTTTTCGAAAATCGACCGAAAAATTGGAAAATTTGACAAAAACAGAAAGTGCGTTTTCATTGTGTCCGTGTGTTTGTATTGCATACAATCTTGATGAAATTTTGCACACTATACCTTGAAACCAAGAGGAAGGTCACAGTCTACATAAAATTTCATATGGTGCATGGCAGAGGTTCCTTTATATAACGGAATTCGACAAATTGTACGTATTTATTCCGATCTTGATGAAATTTGGCACACTTGATATTCAAAGCAGGATGAAGGGCGCTGTCTGCTTAAAATTCTGAATGGTGCATGGCGGAGGATACTTTACTTACACACTTCTACACCAACCTACAATTTTATTCCGATCTTGAAGAAATTTTGCACACTTGACCATCAAGAGGAACATCACTGTCTACATAATATTTCGGACAGTACATTGAAGAGAGTACCTTACAAAAGATTTTGACATCGTTTGCAGGTTACCATGAAAGTTCACTATGTACGCATGTTTCCATGGAGAAGGTTTTTGAATATTTACATGTGCATGTATATATATATATATATATATATATATATACATATATATATATATGTTTATATATATATATATATATATATATATATATATATGTGTGTGTGTGTGTGTGTGTGTGTGCATATGTGTATATATATGTATGTGTATGTGTATATATGTATGTGTATGTGTATATGTATATATATGTATTTGTCTATGAGTATATATATATATATATATATATATATATATATATATGTGTATATGTATATATGTGAGTGTGTGTGTGTGTGTGTGTATGTGTATATGTATATATATATATGTATTTGTCTATGAGTATACATATATATATATATATATATATATATATATACATTTCTTTTAAACGAAATGTCTATGATCTTTTTGAAATTTGAGAGCTGTCTGACACATTCACAGTCATCGTGTTGGACAATTTGCGCACAGCAAATGTCGTTTAACAGTTGCAAACCATTTTTGGTTGAGTGAACGTGTTATATTGGCTGCAAGAAACCTTGATGTTAACGATATGAATTTTCAGATTCAAAATATAAAACCTGGCGAATTGCTGACGTACAAGTCGGTTTATTCCGTTACTAACCAAGATGATGTAGTCAACTATCCTACGGAATTTTTAAATTCGCTGGATTTCCCCGGATTACCGCCTCCCAATCTGTAATTAAGTCGGATCGGCAATCATGTTGCGAAAGGTAAACCAGCCACGTCTTTGTAATGGCACCCGGCTTGCGGGGAAGAAGTTAAGGCCGGCCGAAGTGGCCGTGCGGTTAAAGGCGCTGCAGTCTGGAACCGCAAGACCGCTACGGTCGCAGGTTCGAATCCTGCCTCGGGCATGGATGTTTGTGATGTCCTTAGGTTAGTTAGGTTTAACTAGTTCTAAGTTCTAGGGGACTAATGACCTCAGCAGTTGAGTCCCATAGTGCTCAGAGCCATTTGAACCATTTTTGAAGAAGTTAAGGAACAACGTAATCGAAGCCACAATTTTAAAAGGAAAGTACAAAGGTGAGGACAGTTTGATTCCAGTATCACTAAGATTCCGACCGACATGCCATTCGACTTTAAACGGTTATAATTTCCAGTGCAGCTTGCATTTGCATGTCGATAGATAAATCGCAAGGGCAGTTGTTATATGTTTGTGGCATCAATCTTGAAAATCATGTTTTTCACATGGCTATTTGTATGTCGCATATTCCCCTGTCGGGACACCTTCAACTTCATTTGTTTACGCACCAGAAAACAAAACTATCAATGATGCGTATCAAAAAGTATTACAATAAATGCTACCTAGCAATAAACTTTGACATTGATTCACTGATCACCACAAAAGTTGACAGATATATATGAGTTTTCATAGATAGGTGAAGAGGAGATGAACTGAGGTGGCGGAATCCAACAGAGAGAGGACGAGGAGATGGATAGAGGGTGGGGGGGGGGGGGGAGATGGGCCAAGGGATGGGTTCAAAAATGGTTCAAATGGCCCTGAGCAATATGGGACTTAACTTCTGAGGTCATCAGTCCCCTAGAACTTAGAACTACTTAAACCTAACTAACCTAAGGACATCACACACATCCATGCCCGAGGCAGGATTCGAACCTGCAACCGTAGCGGTCGCGCGGTTCCAGACTGTAGCGCCTAGAACTGCTTGGCGACTTCGGCCGGCGAAGGGATGAGGAGGGGGGGGGGAGGTGATCAAAGAGATAGTGGGAGAGGACTAAATGGATAGAGAGAAAATACGGGAGGGAAGATGGACTACGAGAGTATGGAATAAATAAATGCCCGGGCAACGCAATGCAGTCTGTGCTGCACTTTTCAACACCGAAACGGATCGATATTTGTACTAAAGAAGTGAACCTCCACCCCCCAAAAAGAAGATTGGTCACATCCCCAGAAGAATAAATTATCTACTTCCTATTAACCACTGTACTGCAATGAGAACCAAATTAAGATTTTGGAAGTCTAGATTCTTTAACTTTAGTATGTTTCAGCCAAGTATGACACCAATTATATAAATATTTAACTACGTTTCCAGGATGTATTTTACTGGCTCTGTGAATTCATTCGAAGTTGGCAAAATCATTCTAAATTGCCAAAATGCATTTTAACAGAATCGAAGGACGTGTTTCGTATCCAGTTCGTCTAAAAACTATAGTACTGGGAATACAATGGCGACCCTGAGCCATTTTTCGCGGCTCCTACGATTGCGTCATGAGAGTCCACACTTGTAGTATAGGTCAGCATCATGAGGGACCATATTTCGGACCATCATGATGCAGACTAAGACGAGGAGTGTTTACTTGCATGATGCAAATCCAAACGACGACTGTAGACCCTCATAACACAGACCTAAACGACGAGTCTGAATCCTCACGACGCAGATATAGACGCTGTGGAGAGTGGCTCAGAGTTTCCATTATATTCCTACTACAATACATTCATGGAAAAAGACGCTCTTCATTTTAGGAGTATTTGTAGCGTCTAGGTCTTCAGCATCTTGACTCTGCATGTGGGATTCCCCTTAATATAGAAATACAAGAATAAAATTACATTTTGCAATGTGTGTGGAACTCAACAAAATAAATTGTAATTTAAACTCATAATGTGTATTGCCTTACTCCACAAATGAATATTTTATTTTGCAGAACACTTTTCAACATAAAATCTTTACAAATTTTCCTTCAGTTCCCCTGAAAGTATTATTTAGGCCAAACCAGATACTCCTAAAAATATTTGGCTACTTTTGCAAACCCAAGTAACAGAAAATGGTTTACAAACAATAATTAATGTCACTTGGGAGGATTGAAATCAAAAAGTTTAGTCTAAAATAAAAATGAACTGTATGCATCACAAAATTTCTATCTCAGAAATTGACGCCCAGAAAGCACAAGAAAGAAATCTGCACTCTTAATTAGTAAATTTGCGCTCAAACTCATAGTTTCCCGTTTAATGTTCTACTGTATTTTCAATGTGTCTGCTGATTATTGTTTGAATTAATTATGACGAGATCGTTAAGTCTGTCTGCATTAAGACGTGATCGTTTATCGCTAATTAGGTTTCCAGCGCAACTAAAAATTCTCTCACTAGACGCACTAGTGGCTGGGATATTTAATATTTTTCTTGCCACACACGCAAGTCGAGGAAGTCGTTGGGAGTTATTTTTCCACCACTGTAGAATATCTCCCTCGTTCACACAGTGTTCTTGCAAGTATCTGCTGACTTCATCATGTAGGAGAGGAGGCTCTTCTGCCCAGTCCTCAAATTTCGCCATTTTGTACGGCCCTGGATTTGTTTCTTGGTTGCTGTGATTGGGCACTTGTACTGAAACTGTACAGGTTCCAATTAATATTTGCAGAATAATGTGAAGATCGTACTACACATAGTTGAAATTATAATAGGTTTTAGATGATGCTATCATTTATCGTCCTGTAAAGTCACCAGAAGACCAAAACTAACTGCAGGACGATTTAAATAAGGTATATATTTTTGGTGTGAAAATTAGCAGTTGGCAATAAATAATGACAAGAGCGAGTTTATCCCTGTGTGTACTAAACTAAGTCCGTTAAACTTCGTTTACAAGATCAACCAGTCAAATCTAAAGGCTGTAGATTCTACTTAATACCTCTGATTACAATTACGACCTACTTAAATAGGAATGGACACACAGAAAATACTGTAGGCATTTTAATGACAAAACACTCTTTTGGAGCATTGCTACGAAGTTCGAGAGCCTTACTATTGACGGAAGAGGTCGAAAGAGTCTAAATAAGGGCAGCTGGTTTGGTATTATCGTAAAACGGGGGAAGAGTGTCGCGGAAATTACACAAGAGTTGGGGTGGTAATCATTACAACAATGGCGTTTTATGACGTGGCGCGATCTATATATGAAATTTCGATCACCAACTTACACCTCCGAATTCGAAGAGATATTGTTGAGTCCCATATACATTGGAAGAAATGATCATCAGAATAAAATACAAAAAAGCAGCGCTCAGACGGAAAGCTGTAGGTGTTCTATCCCGCGCGAAATTCGAGAAAAGGAGACAAATAAGTTGAAAGTGGTTCGATGAACCCTCAACTAAGCACTTGCGTGTGTCTTGCAGAGTAACCATGTACATGTAGATGAAGAATATATGCATTATCTTAGGAGCTTACCTTCAGCACACATCTGTCGTGCTGCTTGGTAAACTTCAATTTTTTCATCCTCGGTTAACTTTCTTAATGTGCGGTAGTTAGCCACCATAATTTTATGCAACATACTAACGCACATTTTCTGTTCTAGGAAGGCATCAGCGGCTTGTTTCAAAGGTTTCATGTCCTGAAAATACATTTTCTCAACATACATATTTCACAAGTGGTTCTATAATATTCAGATGGAATAAAATTACAAACCTCTTCATCGTTATCCCGTACGGTACAGTGAGTTTTTAAGGCATAAAACCACGGTAGAACTAAATGTAGGGTTAGATCCTTGTCACTCTCTGGATCAACTGTGGCTTCTTTAAACGGCTTAAGAAATTCTATAAGCTGGCCAGTTATATGGTGGTCATAACCCAGCATCTTATCAGAGGCACCTTCATTATGTAAAACAGCCTTCACTGAATCAATCTGAGAATGGACTGATACAAGCATGTCAAAATAACTATTCCAACGAGTTGAAACCCACCGCTTTAAAGATGAGTTCAGTCTCACACAGAGACCTCTTCTCTTGAAGTACGAAACCGTAGCCCGCACTGTATTAAGAATGGCTAATATATTTGGAACATTTTCTTTCAAAAACTGTTCGCTCAGAACATGTTTCAAGACTGTGTATATACTATGAGCCATGCATGGAAGACGCTGATATACTTCGAGAGCTTTGACAACGTTACTGCCCTGGTCTGTGACAAACGTAATTTTGGCAATGTCTTCACGAGAAACACCCATAGTTTCTAAGCCATCTTCCAACTCGTTTCGAATATTCGAGCCAGTTTTTGAGCAGTCAGGAAACGCAGAGCACATCAGTACATATTTATTCAAACGCCAGTCTGAATTTATGTAATGCATTGTCACGGACATGTAATGCACCCCTTTGTAATTGTCTGTCCATAGATCAATTGTACTGGCACATATACCAGAACGAATCGCATGCACTATATCTGGGAGCATTTTGCTGCGCACTTTATCAGCTAAGGTTTGAACTTTCCTAGCTACTGTCACTCGGGAAGGCATAACATTTTTAATATCAACTGAGCCATATTTTTTACCTATGTCGATCAGTGTCTGCCCTAAATTAAGAAATCCTTCTCCCTCTATACTGCTAAATGGTCTCAGGTCCTTAGCACACATTTCGACGCAGTTTTCGGCCACTAAATCTTTGTCCTCTTTCAAGATATTTACGGAGTGAGGGAACCGCTTGTCAAATTTGCACACATGTCGTAACATACTCGAGGTTCCCGAATAAGTACTTAAGAGCTTTTTACATAGTTTGCATTGAGACACACCTACCGATTTATTTGAAGCGGCCTCATAAACACACGAAAACGTTTCCCATGCGGCACTTGTGCTCTGTTTCGTTACCAGCATGTATTCGCCAGTTGTCAATTTTTTTTCAATCTCACTAAAGTTCGACCTATTCATTGTGCTGCCTCCACCGTTGCGATAAATGAACTGCGGGCTAACTACCTGGCTACTCTAGTCACGGTAGCTTGACAGCGCAACCTGCTGTCAGGCGCAGCAAGCTGAGCGGGTCCCGTGAAGCTTGGCAGGCTTGCGGGAACCCAGGTAGCCCGGGCTTGCGGGAGCCCGTATCACCCGCATTGCCCACTATGCCTCAGTACACGCGCACTCTTGTGTTTACGTCGCGGCAGGCTGACCTGCATGAATGGTTGCAGAGGAGCTAGGGGCAAGCAGGCTGCAAGGGGAATTTGTACACCTCTGCAGGCTAGACAGTGTGTTCTGCGTTTGTGATGGCGGGGCGGGAGGCAGACAGAGTTGACAAGCTGGTGAACCCTGGCAACTCGTGTTCGTCGCATGGGTGTACTGCTGCTGCAGGTAGAGGTAGGTTTCCCGCGGCGTCGAATATATGGCTATTTTTAAGACTGGCGGGAATTTTAAATCAAACGCTGGACGTTTTTATGGAATTTCTAGTACAAGACGCACCTGACTTCTGGAGGAAATTTTTCGAAGAAAAATAATGCGTCTTACAGTCGTAAAATACGGTATCAGGTCTAGCGGCGACTTGAAGACAGCTGACGACGGCGCAGGGCTAAGTTGGAGCTGCTTGGTCCCACCTGGCATCGACGCACGTGGGGGTATGTTGCCCTAAAAGCTGGCGAGAAGTCCACTTTTCAAATGCGAGTAATTCCCAGAATGCGTGATTTCCTGCTGTAGTCTGATAGAAGGGGCACTGCTCAGGCGGTGTGTTGGTCGCTCGTTCTGTACTGATACGCGGTACAGCCAGTCTGCATTTACGTCTCGCTTGCAGTGCGTCTGACGCTTCTCTAATCTCTTGAAATCAGTCTACGTCTCTGAATTCGGTAAAGTGTATTTTTACTTGAAGTGTGGTGAAAAGCATATGGATTGCGAAAATCCAGATATGTATTGCTATTTATAATTATTTACATTCTTACTATTGTATTACTAATTTTTTTCTAATAGTTCAGGGTGTTTTCCTGAGTATCTCTTAATATAGTAGATGTTATAGTGTGATAGAAAAATCATACCTCTGATGGAAATTTTATAAAAAATTTGGTAGAAAATCCGAAGAAATTCTGGTCGTATGTAAAGTACACAAGCGGCAAGACGCAGTCAATACCTTCGCTGCGCAGTGCCGATGGTACTGTTACCGACGACTGTGCCGCTAAAGCGGAGTTATTGAACGCAGTTTTCCGAAATTCCTTCACCAGGGAAGACGAATGGAATATTCCAGAATTTGAAACACGAACAGCTGCTACCATGAGTTTCTTAGAAGTAGATACCTTAGTGGTTGCGAAGCAACTCAAATCGCTTGATACGGGCAAGTCTTCAGGTCCAGATTGTATACCGATTAGGTGCCTTTCAGATTACGCTGATACAATAGCTCCCTACTTAGCAATCACATACAACCGCTCGCTCACCGATAGATCTGTACCTACAGATTGGAAAATTGCGCAGGTCGCACCAGTGTTTAAGAAGGGTGTTAGGAGTAATCCATCGAACTACAGACCTATATCATTGACGTCGCTTTGCAGTAAGGTTTTGAAGCATATACTGTATTCAAACATTATACATCACCTCGGAGGGAACGATCTATTGATACGTAATCAGCATGGTTTCAGAAAACATCGTTCTTGTGCAACGCAGCTAGCTCTTTATTCGCACGAAGTAATGGCCGCTGTCGACAGGGGATCTCAAGTTGATTCCGTATTTCTAGATTTCCGGAAAGCTTTTGACACCATTCCTCACAAGCGACTTCTAATCGAGCTGCGGGCCTACGGGCTATCCTCTCAGTTGTGCGACTGGATTCGTGATTTCCCGTCAGGAAGGTCGCAGTTCGTAGTAATAGACGGCAAATCATCCAGTAAAACTGAAGTGATATCAGGTGTTCCCCAGGGAAGCGTCCTGGGACCTCTGCTGTTCCTCATCTATATAAATGACCTGGGTGACAATCTGAGCAGTTCTCTTAGGTTGTTCGCAGATGATGCTGTAATTTACCATCTAGTAAGGTCATCCGAAGACCAGTATCAGTTGCAAAGCGATTTAGAAAAGATTGCTGTATGGTGTGGCAGGTGGCAGTTGACGCTAAATAACGAAAAGTGTGAGGTGATCCACATGAGTTCCAAAAGAAATCCGTTGGAATTCGATTACTCGATAAATAGTACAATTCTCAAGGCTGTCAATTCAACCAAGTACCTGGGCGTAAAAATTACGAACAACTTCAGTTGGAAAGACCACATAGATAATGTTGTGGGGAAGGCGAGCCAAAGGTTGCGTTTCATTGGCAGGACACTTAGAAGATGCAACAAGTCCACTAAAGAGACAGCTTACACTACACTCGTTCGTCCTCTGTTAGAATATTGCTGCGCGGTGTGGGATCCTTATCAGGTGGGATTGACGGAGGACATCGAAAGGGTGCAGAAAAGGGCAGCTCGTTTTGTATTATCACGTAATAGGGGAGAGAGTGTGGCAGATATGATACGCGAATTGGGATGGAAGTCATTAAAGCAAAAACGTTTTTCGTCGCGGCGAGATCTATTTACGAAATTTCAGTCACCAACTTTCTCTTCCGAATGCGAAAATATTTTGTTGAGCCCAAGCTACATAGGTCTGAATGATCATCAAAATAAAATAAGAGAAATCAGAGCTCGAACAGAAAGGTTTAGGTGTTCGTTTTTCCCGCGCGCTGTTCGGGAGTGGAATGGTAGAGAGATAGTATGATTGTGGTTCGATGAACCCTCTGCCAAGCACTTAAATGTGAATTGCAGAGTAGTCATGTAGATGTAGATTTAGATGTAGAAATAGCCGCTGAATACCGCAGTTTAATTTTATACGATTGAAGATGTAATAGATCTACTAAAATCGCTGTCTAATCTACGCTTGTTCGTTTTCTTTTGGGTTACTGCTGCGCGGTGTTGAATCCCTACCAGACAGGGTTAACGGAATACATAGAGTAAGTTCAAAGAAGGGGAGCACGTTTCGTATCACCGAGCAATAGCAGAGAGAGTGTCACTGACGTGATTCCTGATTTGCAGTGGACATCATTAAGACAACGGCACTTCTCGTTGTGGCGAGATCTCCTCACGAAATTTCAGTCACCAATTCTGTCCCCCGAATGTGAAAATATTTTTTGACGTCGACCTGCATAGGGAGAAATGATCATCATAATAAAATAAGCAAAATCGGAGCTCATGCAGCGTTCGCTTTTTCCGCGCTCTGCTCGAGGTTGGAATAATAGAGAAATTAGTGCGGGCACTAAAGTGTGATTTGCAGAGTGTACATGTGGCCACCTACGAAAATGTCATCTCCAGAATGAGTTCTGAAACCTTATTGGTTTTTATCCTAGGCCCTTCGGAAGTCAGAAGAGAAGTTCTGATAAAGAGTTTGTAAAAGGACTGGACTTTATGACAAATTATGTAATATCAGATCCTACATTCCCCGAGGAAGGAAAGAAAGATTTTAAACACAAACTTTATTATATAAAGTCACGATTAAAGAAACGATGGCTTGCGTCACACTAACCTGAAAGTACTTCCTTAAAAAAATAGCCGTACTGGCTCCATAGTACCATTAGAACTCCGTGTTCTAAAAATCGAGTTGCTAGGCCACAAAAGTCGTTCGTAGAGTTAAGCGAACACAGGAAAAGGCGTAAGACACTGCTGCTGAGAAACAATTTTGGAGCCATAGAATTAACGTATGCCAGTCAAATGAAGCTCCGAGAAATAGGAAGTGTTGAGGATTGCAAAGTGGTTAAAGGTATTACTTCATCTCCCACACGAGGAGATAGATACAGGCAAGCATTACATCAGAGTCTTAGAGACTTACAAGCAAAAAAAAAAAAAAAAAACGACTTTCACATTGACGCCTTTCAATATTTGTAGAAGCTTCTTTGGAATACGACATAATCTGACCAGCTGATTTGCAGAGGATATCCCTGTTACAGTACCCTTCAAGAGGTTAAAAAGCAGTGCTGCCTTGTGACTGAATCCATCAGCAGACTGCACCATGACTGAAGATTCAATTTGTAGCCTTATTTAATCATGTATGTCAGCGATTAATATTATATTTGGAACAGGTTTCTAAATGATCTTCCAAATGATGACATAAGAACATTGGAACTTACAATACAAATGGGACTGTGACGGTTAAATTTTGTGCCGCGATACTTTCGCGCTAGAGGCCACATTTTTCGAATTATTGTAGAAAAACTTAGAGAAGTGACCTTAAAACTCTCCCTCTCTCCACCTTTCAACCCCCACCGGTCAGAATTTCTAGTATTTTCTTAATGGCACTCCTTCCTACGGTAACGTTCTCTGGCAGCACGCATCCATAGTGAAAGTTAAAGGAACATTTCGATGTATAATGCTCACTGTAACAAATAATTTATATGTGTTTCTGTTAATTGAATTTCAAAAGGACACTTAATTTTGTGAGGAAAAGTATAATTACGATTTTTGCTATTATAAATGATTATTCAAAGAGTGTGAAATACTATCTGTGGCGAAGGATGTGAAAACCGCCACAGAATAAACGATATGTAAAGAGAAATGACAGAGACTGTACTAGAATTAGTTAAGATATAAACAGGCAATATATTGTAATAGAATCGCTTGTCTTCTACACGGACTGAATGGGAGAGGAACCCGTGACGTTGCATTAGGCTCTTGTGTAGTCTTCATTTGTCATAAGTCGATGATTGACGCCATTTGTAGCTGGGATTGTAAAAGGTGTGTAAAGATTTTAATTGTTTCTGTTAAAATATATTTATCTAGTAAAATCTGTTTGTCACAATTACTGCAAAGTTCGCACCGGACATTACCCATTTTATTCAAGAAATTTCAGCATTTTATTAGATATGGCTGGCGGTGCGGAGCTGCGCCGCGAGCGAGCAGTCTGCAGCAGTGGCAGATTTAAATATACGATCGCAATAACGACCACATCCTAAAAAGGGTACAGGTAGAGGCGAACGAAAATAATAACGTGTTTCTTTTCACAGCGTTCCAGACGCAGAATGAAAGGAGATAGTAGATTTTATCTTGTGCATTCACCGGTGGATACAAGCTGCACCTTTTGTAAATTTTCATTCAAAAAGTGATAAATTCTGAACATATCGTAAAGTGTATTTGAAACTGGATAATTTTCATGAGAGCTTAGCAATATAAAAATGAAAGCATTTTCATAAGGTAAAGATAGTCTTATGCTTCAGAGCTGGTCGGGCTATATTCAGTTAAACAAAAATCCACTGCAACATGTAAATGTTTGCTAAGTTCGATGGACAATAATATTTTCATTCTTGCACAAACAGCTTTAGAACTTGAATAAAAGTAAAACTTGAATAAATATTTTGGAATATTGAAAAAAATTCATTTTTACTAATCTGCAACAGAATATTTCATACGTAATGTAATAAACGTGATGCTGCACATAGGGCCTTCAAGCGTAACCCAACTCCTGAGGCGTACGAAGCTTATAGGAAACTACGAAATAGAACCAAGCAAAGCGTGAGGAATGCCAAAATCAGACATGCCCGCTCTGTCGTATGCGGCATATCGAAACGTGCTGCACTGTGGAAAAAGCTGCGCAGTTTCGGTATAGGGAAGCGAAGATCTGACGCTGTTTATCAAGCGTCTGCAGAAGAATTAAACGATTTCTTCTCAATAGCTGTAAACTGCCACGCAGCGACAAATTACCAGCCCCAAGACATCAATCTCTCGAGAGACAAGTTTTTCCTAAAACATGTCACTACCGGCACAGTACACAAGCAATTATGAGAATCTCTTCCGAGGCAGTAGGAAATGATGGAGTGAGCATTGGCATGATTAAGAACGTCGTAGACACTATTACTCCAGTTATCATAGACATCTTCAACCTGTCTCTTGTCAATAGTACATATCCTACTGAGTGGAAGCAAAATTTAAGTCAACCTATACCCAAGACTGACAACCCTAAGTCGCCAGGTGACTACAGGCCGATCAGCATACTACCTGCAATATCTAAAGCCCTAGAATACATCGGATTACCTCAAAACTCATAACATCCACGACAAATATCAGTCAGGCTTTCGAAAGCACCATAGTGCAGCAACTGCATTAATCAAAGTAACTGATGACATTAAACATGCTATGGACCATCCTAACACTGCTTGACTTTAGCAAGGCTTTTGATACAGTTGACTTTGATATATTACTAATTAAAATGAAGCAGCTGAATTTCTCAAACAGCGCACTGGTTCGACAGCTACCTCAAAAACAGAAGTCAGCAAGTCATTTGTGGGTCAGAAAAGTCATCATGGTAAAACGTGCGCTCTGGAGTTCCCCAAGGCTCCGTCCTTGGTCCATTACTCTTCTCACTGTACATTAATGATATTTCTTCAGTGATTCACTCCTGCAACTACCATCTATATGCTGACGACATCAAACTATACATAAGTGGAAGCCCCAAGAACATTGCTGACGCAGTAGCGAGTATGAACGAAGATCTTTGCTCTGTTTCTCAATGGGCACAGAACCTAGGTCTGAAACTAAACCCCAAGAAATCCCAGGTCATACTTATATCTCATCCAAAGTTAATCAGCCGGTACTTTCGCGAAACAGTCCCTCAAATACTCATCAATGGTACCCAACTACCATACCAAAAAACAGTAAAAGACCTTGGAATAATCTCGGATGAACACTTAAACTGGGAAGAACAAACAGTCACAGGTTGCCGGAAATCGCTCTCCTCCCTACATGCAATTCAAAAATTTAGAAAAATATTTCCAACCCATGTTAAACAAAAACTAGTCCAAACACTAGTCTTGCCTAATCTTTACTACTGTGATGTAGTTCAACACGGCACAAATAGTGAAAATTCGAGATGCCTCGAGCTAGTGATGAATGCTAGCGTTAGATACGTATGCAATATACGGTTGTATGATCATATCAGTCCTTCATACTCCCAGCTAGGTTGGATACGCCCACATAAGGCACGCGATCTCCACACGATGTGCTTACTTCATCGATTTCTTAGCCACTGGTGCCCCCAATACTTATCGTCTCACATTAAACACCTATCATCATTCCACAACCGCAATACCAGATCGGATACGTCTAGCATCTTGGCTGTACCTTTACATAACACAAAATCTTTCTCCGTGTCATTCTACATCTCAGCCATACGACTATGGAACACGCTCCCCTGTGATCTGCGTCTTATCCAGAACCACTCAACATCCAAGAGGGAACTCAAGACTTACATATTAGAGACGGTATAGCCACCATTGTTGTGCCCCTCTCATCTCTTTCTTTCTCTTCTCCATCATAGCTTCGAATTTTACCATTCTATTTCTCTTCCTCTAACCTATCTACCTCTTCTATATCTCTTTCACCCCATTCTATCGTCTCATGTCTCTGCTTGATGAGAATAACTCACAAGCTGCAAGAATATAACGAGAAAATTCCCAACTAGCAATAGGACTGACATTCAAAAAAGAAAAATATGTTTACTTTCGTATACATAGTCATTACTATTATTATTATTATTATTATTATTCTTGATTGTTATAATTATTTTTTGATTGTTATAATTATCATTGTACTACTTTTATAATCTCTATTTTTTTCTTTAACATTAAAACTGTATAACATGTTATATGTCCTTAATGTTCTGTAGAAACTGAAATTTGTTGAATCTGAGTATGCCTGGTTAGGTGTAAGAGAGGGCCTGAAGGCCCTAATCTTGCCAGGTAAAATAAATGCATAAATAAATAAATAAGTAAATAATAATCACAGATGAAAAAATTTATTGCAACCTTTCATTTCTCATGTCCATCAATGTGTATGTTAAGTTCAATCTCAACGGTTTCTTAATCAAATTAGACGCAGAAAGCAAAGAAAGTTTAAAACCAGACGGTCAACACCCGAATAATTAAAACAGACAGAATCGCATTAAACTACCACTGTATAAATATTTGTGCCTGCACGAATTACGTCCCACATTCGACTTTCTTTGGGATTCACTGACTGACCTTATTACGCAGCAGTTTAGCGGAACACTTACAGATTGCAAAAATGACGCTTGCGTAAATTTTATAAAACAATTTTGTGAATTTTAACATCTTTAAATAAATAACTACACCATTATATTAGTCAGGCTTTCTGACAGCGAAATTTCTGTGCTTGTAATGCTTATGTTTGGGTCGAATAGGCAATGTAATTAGTTTTAGCGTAACGTTTACCAAAGACGTTATCATTTCATAACTCTCACGGGTACGGTTAGGTTAATAATGTTAACCACATCTCCGACTACGCTGGTGGCGTAATAGCCCAATCTACAGAGACCAACAAACATCGTATATCGAGAACAGTTCGTATAGTATAAATTTTTCTACATTGATTAGAAGGAGAGCCACGAACAACATACTAGAAATCCCGACACGCGAGGAATGAGTGTGTGTGGGGGGGGGGGGGGGAGGTCCGCTTGAATGTAATTTGTAAATTTTTCTCCAGTACCTCGAAAACCGTGGCCACCAGTGAAAACCTATCCCAGTACAAAATTTAACTGTATTACATAACCCGCCAGGTTAGCCGAGAGCGCCAATGCACTTCTTCCTGGATAGGGGTAGGCGCGCTGGCCCCAGATCGAATCCGCCTGGCGGATTGAAGACGAGGGCTGGTGTGCTGGACAGCCTGGATGTGGTTTTTAGGCGATTTCCCACATTCCATTAGGTGAATACCGGGCTGATCCCCACGTCCCGCCTCAGTCACACAACCCGCAGACATCTGAACACGTTCACACTATTCCATGGATTACACGCAGACAGCTGGGGTACACTACTTCCGTCTTGGGGGGGGGGGGGGGGGGGTTACAGGGTGGCGGCAGGATAGGCATCTGGCAACCCCTTACTTAACATTAACCTTGCAAACTCCGATTCTAACAATGCCGATCCTGCGAAACCACGGGATAAAGGCATAAGCGAAAGAAGAAGAAGCTTTTCTTCAAGAAAGGTTCTATTCATTTCTTCCTCTAGGACTAATAACTTGTACGTAGCGAGCGAGACGATATGAAAATCTCGCTCGTGAATTCTGAAGGCCAAATATAACATTGCGGGCTGCTGATTCACGTGGCATACGCGCATCGGAGACACGTTGCGTTGCATATAGGGTGCAGCAATGCCCTCAGACAGAAACTTTTTGATCGCTCCTTGTAATCTGAAGTGTAATTCCTTTTTCAGCTTACCACTTGGTAGTGCTAATCACTGTTGTTATATCGTTACGAGACATGATTACAAAAAGATTAGTTTTTTATTTTAGTTTTTGTTTTGTTTCCAACCCTGAAAGTCGATAATTTGTCTTTGATATCAACGTCACGACTTTTTTAAGAATTCCGTATCGATAGTCAAACGTCAGATAGTGAAACACTGGCGTTAAAGCTCCAGCCATTGATTTTTTTTTTTTTTTAATAGGGGTGATCGTCGAACATCCGTAAATCAGACACCTAGACTGTTTACAACAACTTCATCATGTCCCTGCCTACATCAGCGCTTTCTTTCGTGAACGTGAGCCAAAATCGGTTGATTATAAATAAGTAAATAAAGACATTGGTCTGTGCTCAAGGTATGTGTGACGTGACAGCTATGGCCCCTCTTTTCTTATGTTTACGAGTTTTTACGTAACTTTTATGGTTGATTGGTTACGCGTAAGTGCCGTGTCTAAGATTATGTAAGACCGAGGAGAAACTAAATTGTTGAGACATACTACAAAAAGATGTTCAAATGTGTGTGAAATACTATGGGACTTAACTGCTAAGGTCATCAGCCCTAAGCTTACACACTACTTAACCTAAATTATAGTAAGGACAGACACACACACCCATGCCCGAGGGAGGAATCGAACCTCCGCCAGGACCAGCCACACAGTCCATGACTGCAGCGCCTGAGACCGCTCGGCTAATCCCGCGCGGCAGACATACTACAAACTATGTCATAAGGCGACTAGAATAGTTTTTCAGAACTAACTTATAAGTGACGAAACAATGTAGACTCCTTTATTAGTTTTCGTATTCTGATTCTCATTCGCATCGTACTACTTTGCTGATTTGATTCTGATTACTGTTCATTCTTGAATTAATGCGAGTGCATGTTGAAAACATAATTTGACAACAAAGTGCTCTTCTAACTCGTGTTCACTATTAATGCAATCTCAAGCACAACTTAATTTGAAAAATATTGTGAGATGGGAGGCATCTGTTAAAGACGACGTTCTTGTGGGAGAGTTTCGAATCAGCTTCACCAACATTTGATAACACTGTATATCTGACAAAGCAATCTGCAATTTTCGATATTATGTTAAAGAAGTTCGATGATTTTTCCTGATAGGCGGCACACTCAAATTTTTTCAGTGATCTTATTCAAATTCCACAAGTCGACATCACTGAAAACTTTGGCTTGGAGTGGACTTCTTTTATCAAAGACATTTATTAACATAAATTATGACGTATTCCAACGTTTTGTCCCATTAGCATTTCATACAAAAGAAAAGTTTGTTGATAACAATTTACGAAATAAGGTACAGCACAATTGGATTCCAGCTTCGTCTAAGATTTCATTGTTATAATTAAAGAAAAGTAATAATAATCTTACAGCATGTACAATATTTGAGAGTGACTAGTAAAATTTTGTAAAAGGTATTTTTTTAATTTTTTTATTCGGTTAGACAGTACGATCCTGCATGGCTGCACGAGCACTTCACCTGTCCTCTCAAGCGCTAGTCATGTGCAGCTGCTGAGATGTCGTATGGTGGTGCTGAGACACTGTATTCGTGTGACAGTCGCGTGATCCCAACCAACGTGACCAGCAATGTGGTGGACCGATAAACGGCAGTCTCCAGTAGGCCACTATGCCAACACTGTCGAATTCCGACACGTACTGGCAGAGGTTTCTCCTTCTTATACGAGGCACAGACGCGATATTTTTTAACACAATAAAAAAAGGTTCAAATGGCTCTAAGCACTACGGGACATCTAAGGACAGTACACACATCCATGCTCGAGGCAGAATTCGAACCTGCGACCGTAGCAGGAGTGCGGTTCCAGATTGAAGTGCCTACTACCGCTCGGCCATACCGGCCGGCCAATATTCTCACAAACCAACAAAATTCAAATGCGATTTCTGAATGTCAGACCCACTGCATAGTCATCCCTTATATACAGAACATAGAGGGCATTACTCCTACATGCTATGTGCATGTGTTCTGAAATGTAAATAATTTGCATTTCGAGCCGGCCGCGGTGGTCTCGCGGTTCTAGGCGCGCAGTCCGGAACCGTGCGACTGCTACGGTCGCAGGTTCGAATCCTGCCTCGGGCATGGATGTGTGTGATGTCCTTAGGTTAGTTAGGTTTAAGTAGTTCTAAGTTCTAGGGGACTAATGACCATAGTAGTTGAGTCCCATAGTGCTCAGAGCCATTTGAACCATTTTTTTTGCATTTCGAGGTACTGGGTGCTCATAATTAAAGAGCAGATACCTGTGGAGATCCATGTGGGCTGTAAGTATGGAATGGCAGCGAAACTTGGTAGATAGGCTAATGCATTAATGCAGAACCGACTTATACTGGAGAAAAAGAAGTTCCAGTTTTGGCCACTAGGTGCATATGTGGTGCTATTCACCGTTTGTATGATGGTATGACATTCACGCTTTCATTTGAAAATCCGTAACGTGAGTGAACAGTGTGACAGTCACCAAGAGGGACCATGACCTGTCAGTGAAACTGAGTTATGTGAACGGCAGCAATTACACTGCTGCATTGAAAGAGTATCGCCGAATGTAACGTCTCAGGAAAGGTCCGATGTCTTTATATCGTTTAAAGAAGATGATATGAAATTCGAAAATACAGATGGTGTGGCACACAGAAGAGAAGGGTGTCCTATCCTGCTGGAACTTACTGGCAAGGTCGGGGCTGCTGTAACTGCCCACGCAGCACGTCCCCGGGCCAGAGAACTGTCCATCCCTTGGTCAAAAAAAAAAAAAAAAAAATGGTTCAAATGGTTCTGAGCACTATGCGACTTAACTTCTGAGGTCATCAGTCGCCTAGAACTTAGAACTAATTAAACCTAACTAACCTAAGGACATCACACACATCCATGCCCGTTACAGGATTCGAACCTGCGACCGTAGCGGTCGCTTGGCTCCAGACTGCAGCGCCCAGAACCGCACGGCCACTCCGACCGGCTCCCTTGGTCAACAGTACGGAAAATTTTATGGTCTATTTTAAACTGGTACCTGTAGAAGATCCTCATGGTGCAGCAACTCAAACCTCATGATCCACAGCAATGTTCTATATTTGGTCTTCAGTTTCTGGCACGGACTGAAGTTGACGACATGTGAGCAGATAATTCCTGTGGAGCGACGAGGCACATTTTACACCACAGGGTGCCGCAAATACACAGAACTGCCGAATTTGGGGCACTATTAAAACGTGTGCTGTGCACAAAGAGCAACTGCACTTGCCATATGTGACTATGTTGCGTGGATTCACAGCACCTTTATTCTCAGTCTGCTTTTCCTGGGAAAGACTACACCTACACGGCCCGTCAGGTACAGCGAGAGGTCTGCACGTCATCGAGACCTCTGAGGACAGCTAAATGAACGCGTTTAACAGGGACACGTCCGGTCTCTACCTGACCTGAAGACCAGTATACGGGAGCACTTCGCTCAGATTCCACCGGACCTGCTGCTGGGCACACAGATTCAGCATCCCATCGACGTCTCCGGTGCTCTAATTGCACGAGTTATGTGAGCGGTGTTTCATAACAATATTATGCCTTTACAATAATAACATTATCCTTTTCTCACTTTTCTGACCTTTTCTCCCGATGTCCCGTTCTTAATCCATAAGATACGAAGGCAATTCTATACGTTTTTCTTGTATTCACAGTGCAACCGGGAACTTCGAATAACACAGATTTTGTTTTCATCGCTTCCCATGCAAGTCCCAATAGTAGTTAATAAATTTTACTACAGATCGAAAAGAAAAGTGAAAACCGAAAGTTTTGGCCAGATTTGCACATCCCTCCGCTTAATAATCTGCGACACTGACTGCAGGACCTCACAGAGAGACTAAACAGAATGCGAAATGTCGCAGCATCGGCTAGCGCAGATTATGAAAGGATAATAACGTTGCAATTTTCCCCCTGCTTGGGGAATAGAATAATTGGCGGTTGTGCGAGTAGAATAACAATTGCACGTATTGAGCAGAATGCGTGTCAAGGAATCCTGCCAAGTACAAGCTTGTATTTCCTTCACATCGACGATAAGGAGGGCTGCTTATGAGGCTTGGAGCTGTGAACGGCAGACATGTCTCTCAGCCACCTGGCGGCCGTACAATGGAGCGCCTCTCCTCGGCCGTGGTCCGCCTCGGGGCAGCTTCGTAGACGTCACGTGGTTTCTGTCACTCCCATGAGGCTGCGACACGTGTGTTACCCCGCGCACCTGTATCGCTTGAAGATTGTCACGTCTGGACACTGGGATAAGGACACAACGTCAGCCGCGGATCTTAACCACATCGTATTGGCACTTTCCACGTACACAACCGCATAGTCAGACTTTTACAGTGTGCGGCGAGGAAACTTCCTTATTTTTTTAAAAAAATCAGAAATCAGAAAGTATTAGAGACACCAATTTAATTCTTTTTTCTTTCCAAAAAACCAATATCCTGAAAGTGGCCTCCATTCTGCTCAATGCATTTGGCGAGTCTAAATCGAAAGTTTCGGTCCACTTTTTCCAACATGTCTCTCTGGATGTTGGCAATAGCAACACGAATGTTGTTCCATAGCTCAGCTGGGGTCTGCAGACGACTGGTATACACCGAGGATTTGAGACAGCCCCATGAGAAAAAGTCGCATGGCGCTAAATCTGACGAGCGTGCTGCCCACTGGAGATCGCCCCTCAAAGAGATGAGGCGACTGGGGAAGTGTTCGCGCGGCACAGTCATTGATGTTCGTGCCGTACCAGCTGTGGCGCCATCTTGTTGGAACGAAACGTCACCCACATCCATTTCTTCAAGTTATGGAAGAAAAAACTTTTCAATCATCTAAACATAACGCTCAGAAGTGACCCTCACTGCCTTATCGTTCTCTTCGGAAAACTGTAGGCCAATAGCGCCAACTCCACACAGTCACACGTTCTGTATGCAGGGGCTGCTCATGAAGTTCTCGAGAGTTCGAGCCACTCCGATACAGTATGTTTTGTTTATTCACGCAGCCAGACAAATGGAAACGTGCCTCGTCGCTGAAGAACGCTGAGGCGTCATGAGGCAGCTCATCGAACAAGGCTTCACACGCATTTTTTCGTGAAACAAGATCACGCGAATGAAGTGTGTGCACCACTAACAGTTTATACGGATGAAATTTCAACGCTTCCTGAAGAATTCGTATCACTGAGCGTTCAGAAACTGCAACGGCAGCTGCACGTTAGCGTGCAGATCGCTCGGGGGAGTTCAAAATCGACATCCTCACCTTCTGGTGGTTCTTGAAGGTCATGGTTTCTTTTTCTGCACACTTCCAGTGTCCATAAAGGTGTCTACCCACATAACATTTGATTTCCCGTCAGGCACACGACCTTCAGGCGCAATGTTGAACTGTTTCCTGAATGCACACTGAGTTCTAATGACCCAACGTCCATTCGAAAAGTAGGCCGCAACGGCGAACGCGCGTTCTTCTCTTGCCCACAGCATGATCGCTACTAAACGAACCATAAAAAACAACGTCAAGTATCGCTCTTTTGATAGCACTGAAGCCCACGCAACAAAGAGTAACAACCGCTGTGTGCTGCGTGTTTCAAGTAAGGAAGTTTCCGCGCCGCACCCTGTATAAGAAACTGTTTGCAAGAGGTTGCCTCCTCCGTACCAGCGTTCCTGTTCTACTCCGCAGTTTCGATAAATAGAAGTATAGCTTGCTAACAGACTGTTTGAAAACTACCAGCATCCAGATTTAATTTATGTGCCGCGGTCTTCATTTTCAAATGGCATCGACGCGATTCATAAACGGTTGCGTAATTTTGTGTTTCAGTTTGCGTGCAAACCTCTATTTGTACATTACATTCTCATTGTAGCTCTCTTGTGCATTTTATGTCACTGTTCTACTGCCACTACTCTATATACTGTTGGTTGTATTGTGTTTGTCTTTCTGGATTCTTCTTTTATTTTAAGAATGTCTATCTGCATGGTGTAATTGCCGTATTGTTATATTACGTTATATGCAATTCTGTTGTTCAGATATTGTAGTACTTATTAAGTGATGTACGGTGTTTGCCCTTTAATGTTTTTTTTTTCTATAAGAGCATATGTACAGGGTGAAATAGAATAACGGGAATGTTTGAAATGAGTAGTGCCAGCCATGGTCAGGTGGCAGCACTGCAGGTTCATGACAGTTAGCGAGTAAACAGTCCGCCATTTCAGTAATCGTGGATCAGTGGATCGGACAACTGCGTACGTTAACCATAAAAATATTTTATAAAACCAATGATAGTTTGGTAGCGGTGCAGAGGGAGTTTTGACGTTTTTATAATTTAGGATGTCATGATGCCGTTCCATTGAAACACACGATAAAATGTTGGGTTAATAAGTTTGAAGAGACAGAATCCGCCCTCAAGAAGAAACCAACAGGACGACCAATAAGTTTTCGTTCTCCAGCGATCATTGATGTTGTACGCGAGTCTGTCATACAGAGCCCATCCCATGGTGCTCAGTTGGTAAGGAAGCAGCAGTGGTTGGAATTTTCCGGGAGAGTGTTCGCAGAATTCATCTTGATTTAAAACTTCACTCGTACAAACTACAGATGGTGCAACAATTGAAGGACAACGATTACCGGTCACAATTAGGATTTTGTCAACAAATGATAACAAAAATAAACAATGACGATGAATTGCTAAACAAGTTTTGGATGTCAGATGAGATACATTTTCATCTCGCAGGTTATGTGAATAAACAGAACTACTGTTACTGGGCAAACAAAAATCCTAATGACGTTCATGAGCAACCCTTAGACGCTAGTGAAAATGGCTCTGAGCACTATGGGACTTAACTTCTAAGGTCATCAGTCCCCTAGAACTTAGAACTAATTAAACCTAACTAACCTAAGGACATTACACACATCCATGCCCGAGGCAGGATTCGAACCTGCGACGTAGCGGTCGCGCGGTTCCAGACTGAAGCGCCTAGAACCGCTCGGCCACCCCGGCCGGCTTAGACGCTAGTAAAGCGACAGTATGGTATGATGTTTCATCACATGGGATTATGGGACCGTATTTTTTCGCAAATGAACAGGGAAACACAATACCTGTCAATGCCGATCGTTACATGGAGATGTTACGAACTTTCGTTTCAGCTGCATTGCGGAACTTTCTACATCTACATCTACATCTACATTTACAATCCGCAAGCCACCCAACGGTGTGTGGCGGAGGGCACTTTACGTGCCACTGTCATTGCCTCCCTTTCCTGTTCCAGTCGCGTATGGTTCGCGGGAAGAACGACTGTCTGAAAGCCTCTGTGCGCGCTCTAATCTCTCTAATTTTACATTCGTGATCTCGTCGGGAGGTATAAGTAGGGGGAAGCAATATATTCGATATCTCATCCAGAAACGCACCCTCTCGAAACCTGGCGAGCAAGCTACACCGCGATGCAGAGCGCCTCTCTTGCAGAGTCTGCCACTTGAGTTTATTAAATATCTCCATAACGCTATCACGGTTACCAAATAACCCTGTGACGAAACGCGCCGCTCTTCTTTGGATCTTCTCTATCTCCTCCGTCAAACCGATCTGGTACGGATCCCACACTGATGAGCAAGCCACGAGTGTTTTGTAAGCCACCTCCTTTGTTGATGGACTACATTTTCTAAGCACTCTCCCAATAAATCTCAACCTGGTACCCGCCTTACCAACAATAAATTTTATATGATCATTCCACTTCAAATCGTTCTGCACGCATACTCCCAGATATTTTACAGAAGTAACTGCTACCAGTGTTTGTTCCGCTATCATATAATCATACAATAAAGGATCCTTCTTTCTATGTATTCGCAATACATTACATTTGTCTATGTTAAGGGTCAGTTGCCACTCCCTGCACCAAGTGCCTATCCGCTGCAGATCTTCCTGCATTTCGCTACAATTTTCTAATGCTGCAACTTCTCTGTATACTACAGCATCATCCGCGAAAAGCCGCATGGAACTTCCGACACTATCTACTAGGTCATTTATATACATTGTGAAAAGCAATGGTCCCATAACACTCCCCTGTGGCACGCCAGAGGTTACTTTAACGTCTGTAGACTTTACAAACATTCGAGAAGCCTGGTTGCAACAGGACGGAGTGACATCGCACACTGCACGGCAATCAATGGTATATGTGCGAGAATTGTTTGGCAGCCGTGTGATCTCACGATTCGGTAACATTCCCTGGCTCTCTAGATCACCTGACTTATACGTTTGTGATTTATTTCTTGTGCGGCTACCTCAACAGCAAAGTCTACAGGACTCGATCAAGAACCCTGAATGAGTTAAAACAGTATCCCAGCTGAGACGTTGCAGCGGTCAATGAGGAATCTCAACAGCAGTTTTCACGAATGTATTCGTAGAGGAGTACGCCATATAAAGGACGCAATATTTAAAAAGTGATGAATGCCATAAATATTTCGTAAATGGCAAAGTTGTAAGGTTTCAGTTACTATGAATGAAAGTTTTTTCCTTCATCACTTCCAATTTTATGGGATTGTGGAAATGTTCCCGTTTTTCTGTGTCACCCTGTATGCCTGTCATGACGTTATTGTGTTGTTCTATTTGTAATTCTGTTCCAATGTCATTGTCATCACTGCCGCTGGTTGTCTGGTTTTTGTGTAATTGCGCTTTTATTTTACTTTAACAGTGTGTTTATATGCTAACTTTGTCATTTTATGCTATTCTGCTTTTTTGCTGTTGTGTTTCTTTGGCACTTTACAAACGTCGTTGGCTGCATGGTCCTTGTAACCGAAAGCCAAAAGAACGAAAAGGTTGTATTTCAGCAACAAAGCCGCGGTACGTGTGATCTCTGTAAGGTCGTGTGGTCGCTGGTCTTCCAAAGTGCCTGCCAAGGCAACACGGAACTTCGACCATTCGTAATTACCCTCGTCTTACACGAAAAATGACCTCAGTCCCTAACTTTTCTTAGTTATTTTCTCTTCTTCAATGCTATGACAAATGGCTTACACATTTACGAAAACGAGCGAAACCATCTGTAATAACAGCTAAGATTATTTCATTTTCGTTTTTTCTAGCATCCCCACAATCACAGCAAAGCATCATATAGCCGATTACAAGTCTACGACCATTCTTGGGTTACCTGTCTCAGTAGTTCGCATACCCTTGTTGCGTGGTTGGAAAATATGTCAGTAAAAAAAATAAAAAAAATTAAAAAAATAAATAAACACTTTAAACCAAACCACGTCCCACAAGGCGTTTTTACGTAACGGATGCTGCTACGGTCGGCGAAAAGAAATTTGCTCGTAACTTCTTTACTTTTTCCTTAACTTCTTTTTTCTACATGATACAGACTCAACTCATCTTGTGATGTTTCGCAGCTATTGCAATCTTGTTGCAACGCTTTCGTCTCTCCCTAATAACATGACTGGTCGCTAAAAAGGCAACAGACATGAAATTGGCATAAAATAAAATGGAAATGAGCGCATGGCATCGTTGGCCGGGAGGCCTCACTCGGGGAAGTTCGGCCGCCAAGAGAAAAGCTTATCTCAGTTGACGTCACATTGGGTAACTTGCGCGCCGGTGATGAGGATGAAAGGATGATGAGGACAACACGACACCCAGTCCCCAAACGGAGAAAATCTCCAACCCGGCCGGGAATCGAACCTGGGTCCGCTACCATCCAGCTAAGCAGGGGGACAAATTGGCATAAAGTGTACTACATATCGGGTGGTTGTAATTAAAGTGTAGTTACTAACACAGGTACTACTTGGTAGATATGCTGATGTGTTAATGTAGAACCGATCTGTGTTGTTCGATGTTCCACGGTCATACCCCCATTCGCAACTGCCTGTGGCATAACAACTCCTATAGCGACAAAGAAATTCAATCTTGAATGTGTAATGAATGCTGTCAAATTCACATCTAGTATCCTAGCAAATCCTGATCTAATAAGGAAATCTGTTCAGAGCAAAACTCAAAATCCAAATGACTCTAAGAACGCCCTTATCTGCAAACATTATGCCAAGACAACATTTCCATTGTCTATAATTGCGAACTGGCAACATATGATGTTATAGTTGTTTGTGATTGTGGAAACATAGGGAGAGCAGGTCTATGGCTTCCATTCAGTCCGTTGTTGACCAGTCTGGTGCGGCAGTTGAAGATATGGAAACGAAAGCTGAAGGTTTAAATTTTACGTTTAAGAACCATTGAAACAGGAGAATCGTGCAAACATACCGTCATTTGAACATCGAACAGACTCCCGCATGGACAACATAGTAATGTGCATCTCTGCCGTAGAGAGACACCTTAAACATCTGAAAGCAAATGAATCACCAGGTCCGGATGGAATCGCAATTCAGTTTCACGAAGAGTACTCTACGCCACTGGCTCCTTACCTAGCTTGCATTTATCGTGAATCTCTCGCCCAGCAGAAACTTCCCAGTGATTGGAAGAAAGCGCGGGTGGCTCCAGCATATAAGAAGGGTAAAAGAACAGACCCGCAAAATTACAGATCAGTATCCTTAACTTCTGTCTGCTACAGGATCCTCGAACATCTTCTCAGTTCGATATTATCATACTTTCTCGAGACAGAGAAGTGGTGGGGAAGACGAATGGTCGACTTCGAGTTATTGGCCCGAGAATAGTTTGAGACCGATGTCATTCTGCTCTTTATTAGGTTTTCGGCCTCAGGACAATTAAAAACCGAGCTTGAGACTGATGTCATTCTGCTCTTTATTAGGTTTTCGCCCTCAGGACAATTAAAAACCGATTTTTTCCATCCGAAGTCGTGCGACCTTCCCGTGGTGGATGGACTTAACGTAAGTAACAGTGCCTCAGCTGTTGACTGCAGAACTTGTTCAGTCATGCCCATTGAACAATAGGGTGGTGTAATGTGCCACTCAAACTATAGCCATCATATTGTGATTCATCCGTCAGTTGTAGCCGACACAATCTACGATAAGACGCTAGGACTTTAATAGCTTCATAAAACGAACTATTTTACGTAAAATAGAGGTGGACTTTTCTTTGAGTCCACAAAAAAATGGAATACTGCAGTTTTGCCTCCAGCGTTTGCACTAGAGTTGATAAGACTTGCTGAGACCAGTGTCTGTGTTTTGCATTGCTGTCCCTTTCGCATAGGAAGTAGGGGTACGGCGTGTGGCCACCATATTCACCAAGGGTCAAGGAGAATACTTTCAGATTCCCACAAATGATGGACTAATATTCTTTGTTATTGAGATCCTCCGGCTTCAAGTCTACAATATAACGTTTGTGTTTCAAATATATTGAATATCCAACTGGTATGGAAGTTTGCAGTGCAGAACAACAGCCTTGAGAATTCTTTCTTTAGATTTAGTGAAGAGTCTCCAGCCTCGTGTTGACTTACAATTTCCAAACATTTGCGTCAAACCAGGAACATTGGAGATGTACAGGAGGTCATCGCAATCAGAAAAGTTAGGAAGGAAATTCTTTATTAAAAAAATTCTGAACGAAGAAGAAGAAAAGTTCAAAAGGCCAACAATTTCTTTTCCTGTAGCGGAGAGATTTTTAGAAATGACAGATCTCTGACCAAATCATACCGTTCATGTTGTGAAAACAACTGGGGCACGCGGCAGTCATTGAATTTATAATTTTCATCAGACCCGTCATGTGCTCTTTCCTTCAAAGTGGAAGCGCGCCATCAAGTCTAACAGATGACAGAGGTACAGAATAAAAGATTCAGTTTTTCATTTAAAGTTGTGTCCTCATATGTTCCAAGAGCAGAATTAATAGTAATCACTGTAATTTCAAGACTCGCCCCATGCCACTGGAATCCCAAAATGGTGAGATTTCACATTGTTGTTGCAGCCTTGGTTCAAAAAAAAGAATTCGCAGATGACGATGGGTAAAAGTTAATAGGAATTCTTGCGTCTATAAGAATAGCGATGCACGAAGCATACAACAGCTTCCACCGTCATACTTCAACGAAAGATCTCACCGAGAGCCCGAGAAGATTCTGGCCTACGTAATACTGCTTAGAGGGCCGAGTGGTTCTATCCAATCACTCTACGACGAGTCTGGTGTGGCAACAGAAAAGGAAAAATGGAAGTTTTAGATTTTGCATTGATGAAATCATTCACACAGGAATAGTACAAACATCTCATCGTTTGACCATCGCACACGCCTTCGTAAAAAGGGCATAGTAATAGGCATCCCTGGCGGAGAGAAACAACTGAAAGAGTTGAAAGCAAATAAGTCGCCAGCCCAGGGACGAACCCCGGAACTCTACGGCATTGGCCCCTAACTGACCTTGCATGTATTGCGAATCTCTCGGTCACTGCAAAGACCGAAGCAACTGGAAAAATGCGCTGCTGTTGAGTATAAGAAAGGTAAAATAATGAAGCCGCAAAATTACAATATCCTTAGTATCGGTTTGCTGCAGAATCCTCGAACATATTCTCAGTACAAAAACAATGAATCTTCTTGAGACGGAACAGCTTACGTCCACGAATCAGCATGGTTTCAGAAAGCATCACTCATGCAAACTCAGCGTGTCCTTTTCTCACGTGATATACTGCGGACTACGGACGAACTGCTACAGGCATATTCTCTGTTTGTAATTTCTAAAAAGCATTTGCCATTGTGCCCTACTGCAGGCTGTTAATGACGGTACGAGCGTATGGAATAAGTTCACAGAACCCGGTAGATGGCGTCTTGTAGATTTGGCAACATGGCATGACGTCACCCAAGATGTCCAAGATGGTGGATTTTGGTGGGAAGACAGGTCAATTGGACTTCCTCCACTAACCAAAGCCTCCAGAAAAAAGGCTGCAAGTGCAAATTCCAACAGGATAATGCATCACACCCCATTTATCCCCACTAAGCAAAGAAAATCGCTGGAAGATAGCTCACTTGGCCTACCTCTACTAACCTAAGTCACCCGACCACCACCTCCTCCTAATCATTTGTGGGAAAAGGACTTGGGCGTAAGTCTTTATTTAAACAGTTTCATGCAGGTGTGTTCGCCATAAGGTCCAGACTCCAACTGACTTAGTACACAGCACCACTGCCACAGGGCGCTACAGTTACATCAGTACTGTTATCCAAGATGGTGGCAAATAGTGTGTTCTCCACAAGGTCTAGTACACAGCGCCACCAACAGAGGATGTCATTGTGACATCAGCTTATGACCCAAGTACAGTTATTCAAGATGGCTGCATCGTCTCTGTCCACCACCACAATTATTGTAGGCCCATCCAATTGCGGCAAGACTAACATCCTCATGACTCTGCTAACGCATATAGATGGTGTCTGATTCAAACATGTGTAATCTCAAAAACACTTTTTCAACCCGAGTATCAGCTATTGAAAGAGATATTGCGAGGTTTAGGTGGTGTTACATACACAATATTCAGTGAAAGCGGTGGTATCCCACCACCTGATAAAGCAAAACCAAACACAGTGTTCATATTTGACGATGTTGCCTTGGAAAACCAAGACCAAATTCGAAGATATTTCTGTTTCAGTCTTCATATGGGTGCTGACGTATTTTATCTAAGTCAAACATATTCAAAAATCCCCAAACAGCTTGTTAGGGATAACGCAAACCTCACTACAGCCTTCAAGCAAGACAATTTGTATTTAAAGCAAATTTACCAAGCACCTGTGGGAACGGACATGCCAATTAATGATTTTGTAAAGATATGTGCAGATTGCTGGAACCATTCACAGCATGGATTTCTCGTTATTGATAAAATAATAAAACTTAATGATGGTAGATACAGGCGAAACTTTCAAGAGTTTTTGAATATATAGCATGGTAAGAGATGTTAGTACATCAGTCAACTCCACACCATGGACAAATTCGCGCGTATATCCATCTCTCAACCCGATAGGATGGGTGTACACAGACAGAACATTCGCTTGTACTTGGATGCGAAACTTCAGGCTATAGCACATAAAGTTGCAGGTATGTGCAGGGAACTAGAGGCGTATTACCAGACTCTTCTGAGAATATTGAATGTGTTAAATCAGCTAGTTAATCAAGTCAGTAAGAAAGTAACTGACTTAACTGAAAACGTTGATGCTGTGCAAGGAAAATAGATGTAGACTTCCTTGTTGTTGAGAAGGGCGATCAGGATCATAGGTGTTGCCATTGATGAATTCATTATTAATCATGGTCCTGGTCAGATAGATAGAACATTCGGCGTTAGCAGGGGAAGACCGTACATGTTTGCTGCGCATCCCATAACTGTAACTTAAAACAAAATACAGTTTGGTGATAGGCAGTTTGACAGAACACCCAGCTTAATGTATCTTATTTTCCTAAGACCTACCGAGAAACCCATAAATTATTCAGTTAATGATAAGGTAATGTACCGTGAAATACTGCACATGACTGGTGTACACAAGATCAAGGAAAGCCTCAGCAACAGGAAATATAAAAGCATTATAAAACCAATACTTGAACACGAAAACATCAACAACAGCATCAGCAGCGGTGATGGTATTGACATTGGGCTTAAAGCAGTGAACAATCGAATCCTGCAGTATATACATTATGACGACCCCAACGAACTAATAGATCGACTACGATTGCTCATGGCGTCAGCTGCTGCAGGTAATACAGCTCATTCGAATGAGGTTGTTTCGATAATCTCTGAACTTCGAGAGAGAGGTATCATCTAATAAGTATGGAGACGGTAGCTCGAGAACTGCACAAGCCAGCACGAATAACATATCCTCGCAGGCACGTTATGAATAAAGGGCTGGATGACTCGTGGCAAGTCGATCTTGTAGATGTGCGGCAATATTCACATGAGAATAGTGGATTCAAACACATTTTAATCATTATTGACACATACTCGAAATTTGTGTGGGCATTACCGGTCAAGACAAAAACGGGTCCAAATGTGACTGATGCTTTTGAACGTTTTCTACAGACAGGAACGAATCGGTGTCCAGACAATCTCCAAACCGATCATGGCGGGGAGTTCTACGATATGTATCCGCTGATACGAAACTTCCTGGCAGATTTTAACTGTGTGCAGGAGAGAGATTCCAACGCGAGACCTTTGCCATTTGTCGACAAGTGCTCTACCGACTGCGCTACCAACACGCCCATTCCCATAGGTTTATTTCTACCATCACCTCTTCTCCTATCTTCCAAACTTCACAGAAGCTCTCTTGCGAAACTTGCAGCACTAGCACTCCCAGAAGAAAGGACACTACGGAGATGCGGCTTAGCCACAGCCTAGGGGATGTTCCCAGAATGAAATTTTCAGTCTGCAGCTGACTGATGAAGGTGCTGAAGGATCTAAGGCTGCACGAGACCGATATTATAGTCAGCTTGGGCGTCATTTCACTTATGACTCAAGTCCCATTGGAAGACTCCATAAAGCTGACAAAGTTTTATATACTTGTTCCAACATCGACCTATTTTCTTTCAACAGACAACATTGTGAGCAGTGATGGGTAGCAATGGGCAGCTCCTTCTCGCCAGTTGAAAAGAATTTCTTCATGTTTTCATTTCCAGAACACTGAAAATCACTGAATTAAGCCTGTTTGTTTCTTTTGGTATGTCAGCAACACACACGTCATCTGGCCATGGGGCCCCAAAAAACCTCAGAAACTCTGAGGACATCTGAGTTCCATCCAAGAAAATATTGAAATTACCACTGAAATAGAAGACGAGGGCAAACTTCCTTTTCTCGATGTCCTAGTTCCATGTAGGACTGACGCCTCGCTTGCCCACAGGTTTACCGTAATTCAGTGCATACGAATTTCTATCTCATGCCTCCAGCTGCTATCATCTCTCACAGAAGAATCGTGTGCTCAGCCCTCAGGTACACATGACATACTCTATTTCAGACAAATGAAGTCTGACAGCAGAGCAGGGAACCGTTGAACTTGCCTTCCACGACAATGGATACAGCAACTGACAGATTCGGGTGGCCCTGTGACACAGGAGCCCCAAGAATAACACAGAGGCCAAAAACACAGAAGAATAAGATTTGTTGACATTGTATCATCAAAAATTGACAAAGTACTGTAAAAACAGCACATAACGCAAGTTTTCTGCCCACCAGCCAAAATACAAGCTTCATTACGGACAATGAAAGATGACCTGGGTCTCAAAAAAGTGGTTTACCACGTTCCATGTTAATGCAGAAAAAATTATAGTGGGCAGACGATCTGCATAATCCAAAACTGATGTAGAGAAGATGAGCACCCCACCTGCTTACTGCTGCCCACTAAGTCTGCTGTAGCAGAATATTGCATTGAAAATGGACATAAAATGATTTAGCAACAAATGGAAGTCCTGGTTACTATTGATAAATTTTGGGGCTCCATTTTCAAAGAAACGACTGAAATCTGTGTGACATATAATACAGGGATTACAATGAGTAATGCAAGCCAATACTAAACTCCATCAAAACAGAAGACGACATCCGGATGTGAAATTCGACAGGTCAGCGTGTGGAAGGCAACTGAAACTCTCTCCTCCAACCGCCGCAGCCCCTCCCCCTCCCCAACCACCGAGCACAGCACAGTGATGTGGCAGCACAACGCCTGAACTGACAGGTATAAATATCGCCAGCACGCTGCAGACACATCATTCCACCAGCACGACCTGATAATCGCCGAACAGTTGTTCACTGAAATATTGTGGCCCTTTGATGACTGGTTCTTGCAGTCCACCAGACCCCTTGGAAGCAGAGCATATACTGGGAAAGTCTAAAAAAAATGGTTCAAATGGCTCTGAGCACTATGGGACTTAACATCTGTGGTCACAAGTCCCCTAGAACTTAGAACTACTTAAACCTAACTAACCTAAGGACATCACACACATCCATGCCCGAGGCAGGATTCGAACCTGCGACTGTAGCGGTCACGCGGTTCCAGACTGAAGTGCCAAGAACCGCACGGTCACACCGGCCGGCGGAAAGTCTCAGATCACAAGGAAATTTGTATAAATGGATACTCAAACATTATACGAAAGCTTTCTAGAATTCCTACAAAAAATATGAGGTGGTATTTGAAAGATCCCGACATACTGAAATTAAGATTATTATTTCTTTTTGTGCGGGCCCACAGGAATTTTTCCACAATGGGAGGAATTGCCAGTTTCATATAACTTGTCAGCAAGTTTGAAAACTGACAAGAAATACACAAAATTTATTATGTCTCAAAATACTGATAGTTATCTACTTAGTATTTTCAAAGCAGATTGCTTTGGTACTGAAACTGTGTAAGCATATTTCAATAGTACATGCAAAGTAATGTATATAAACAGCTGTGAAACTCAGTGCTACAAAAGTTTTTATTGTCTGACAGTTGGAACAACACTAGCACACCTAGTGGCAAGAAAGCCAGTATCAATTGCATTTCTACTTAATTAAAGAAATAGCTACCTCATTTTTGCATTTGAAGCATCAGTAAATTATCAAGGGACATGAATTATTGTCAAATAAATGAAAATGAGCTGATCTAGTGACATAAGGTACAACTTATTAATGAAAAAATACTTTTGAATATTTGTATAACTGCAGTTTATCATGTTGAAAGCAAGAGAATATGAATACAGTATTAAAGCATAACAAGCAAATATTTCTGTTGCTGCCTGTTCTTATTATGAGAGGCACTTTTCTGGACACACAAGAATTCTGTATGGAGTCTAGTGATTTACAGATTCTTGCAATTTTGTAAAACATTGTTTTTTGTATATGTAATTACTTTTTCATCAAAAGAGAACAGTGTTGTTGATTCTTGCCATTAATAGCTCAGAGGCAGCAACAATTGGTTAACTGTTTCTTCTGTGTTTTTACTGCTTTATTATAACACCTGTGAAAATTTCTTTCTAATTACAGTTGTTGGGGCTTATTTGGTATGTTAAATAATAGAGATATAGTATTCCATACAAGTTTCTTGCATTCCACTAACTCACTAATTTGGCTGGAAGTGTAACGAATGGAAGTTCACATTGTTGGGTACCTATACTCTGACTTTTTGAGAAAGTAATTAATCTCTTACAGAAAAATAACATTCTTCAGCGAAGATATGCACATAACAAGAGAATCAGTAGCAGACTGTCCTGTAATTACACCACAATTTACTTTTCTTAGTTTGTTATGGACCCATTTCATTCCTTGTAGGAATCAAATGGGTCCATAACAAACTAAGAAAAGAAAATTGTGGTTTAATTTTTTAGCGACTGCTGATTTTTATTGTATTAATAACACCCCCTCTTGTAAAAATTTTGTTACAAGCAATATAAACAATATTATTCACACTCATGCTGTATCTCAATCTAAAGAGTAGCTTGATGTCCACTTGGAACACTGCTATAATAGTGCATAAGAAAAATGAGCAGAAGTGTTTTGACTGTATGTATTAGACTGTGTTGGTAATATGAATCCAGATGCCAAATTTCTGATTCAACGACCTCAAATTACATCCTCATGTGATTAAATTGAAGATACGTGATTAGTTATGGAACAAAGCTAGAAAATATTGACATTACTTTAATGTTGGACTAACTGAAAATTAACAATTTCAAACAAGAAAATGCCACATTAATATTCCTCAATGTGGAGAAACACACAAAAAAGTGTTTTTGAACTCTGATGCCATGTACAAAACTGACTACTTTTGAAACTCCATATTTAATCAGATTAATATATTTAATGCATTACTTTTATGCTTCATAACTTTTATTGTGACTTGTATAACTGAAGTTTAAATAATGTATTTTGCAAGCTAAGTTATATTAGTTGGATTAAGTCAAGCAGAGAGCAGTGCCTGACCAAGACATGATGAACATGAGAAATCTCCCAAAAAGACCCTCAAATTGGCCAGCAGAATGAACTTTTAGCAGCCTAGGACTGAACTGACCCGACCCTAGTCTCTCCAGTTTGTCATATCACTGTGCAGCCACACAAACTAGAACACAAAATTCTTAACTCTGCAACTGCATGTGACGCAGTGTTCACTCGTGGACTTTGAGGTGGTCCCACTCATGGAGAGGACATCAATGCGAGCTCAAAATAACATTTCTTTTTCCCCTCTCTTCCAGTGCATAAAATGGATTAAGTATAGATATACACACTTACAGTACTGAATGGCTGTATTCTTGCAAGTGTACTACAAAAACCCCATCTCGTAAAACTGAATTAAGAATTGCAAGACTCATGGATTTTCCTTGTCCACAGACACATAGAATTTTACTGTTGCGATTCCTATGTGAAGCAAGGAAGGAGGGGGAATCCTTATGAGGAATGGGGAGAAATAATTGGACATAAACTGCTTCCATGTTTATGGCATGTTGGTAATTGTGAAACGGAATTCATGCACAACAGTGTTGGACCAGTTCCTTTCTTCAGCTCGATAAGGGCTGAATGAGGTGATGCGAAGGGTAGGTGGGGGAGTGGGGGGGGGGGGGGGTAAGGACACTATATTAGGATTGGTCCGCAAAGGTTAGCATCCAGCTTGGCTTCAGTACAGTGCCGAAACCACAGCTCACAGAACTGTCACAATTTCTCAAGAACTACTTTACGCAGTTGAATCACTTTTTGTTTCATCGTCGACATCTCGGCATATACTAATCAGATATCTCTGTGCCGTGATGCTTTATATATCCAGTCATTTTCTTCCTCCTCCTACTTACCTTCTCAACAACAAGGAAGTGTACATATATTTTCCCTTGAATAGCATCAGCCTTTTCAGTTATGTCGGTTACTTTCTTACTGACTTGATTAACTAGCTCATTTAGCGCATTCAACATTCTCAGAAGAGTCTAGTAATATGTCTGTAGTTCCCTGCACATACCTGCAACTTTATGCGCCATAGCCTGAAGTATCGCATCGAAGTACAAGCGAATGTTCTGTCTGTGTACATCCATCCTATCGGGTTGAGAGGTAGACATTCGCTCAGATTGGTCCATGGTGTGGAGTTGACTGATGTACTAACATCTCTTACTATGCTATATATGTAAAAACTCTTGAAAGTTTCGCCTGTACCTCTTGTTTTATCAATGACGAGAAATCCATACTGTGAATTACAAAATCAATGAACAACGTGTCCAGTCCCACATGTGCTTGGTAGATGTGCTTTAAATTCAGATTGTCTTGCTTGAAGGCTATAATGAGGTTTGTGTTACCCTAACAAGCTGTTTGGAGATTCTTGAATATGTTTGACTTAGATAAAATACGTCAGCACCCATACGAAGACCGACAACAAAGCCCTGTCAATATACAAAATGAGTCATGCACGGTCATGTAGTTTACCTATGTATATAGAAAATACACCTGGAAGGATAATAATAGATTTATGTGTGTAGTCAGTACAGTTCCATCACTTAACCGATTGAGCTATATTGACTACATGAAGAAAACAAGTATATATTTTACGCTTGAAGAGTAGCATGATCATAACCTCAGAGAATATTTCCAGAAGACTATGTCCAGCGCGAGTATAAGGCCCAAGCTGTGACATCAGCGGGGCGAGAGTGAAAGTTGACGAACTTGAGCCATCGGCTGACATCGCTGCACCAATAGGAACTAGGCCGACACCACATGGTGGATACACTGGTTGCAGCCATCTTGAATAACGGTACACGTGTCATGTTCTGACGTCCAGGTGGCTCTCGCTGGTGGCAGAGATATTAAGTACACTCTGGACCTCGTGCTGGTGGACAGAGTAGATGCAGCCATCTTGAATAACTGTACTTGGGTCATTATCTGATGCGACAGTGGCACTCTCTGGTGGCAGTGACATGAAGTAGTTTCTAGACCTCGTGGTGGTTGAAACAGTGGGTGCGGCCATCTTGAATAACTGTACCTGCATCGTAAGCTGACGTGACGGTGGTGTCCTCTGTTGGTGGCGCTGTGTACTATACCTCGTGGAGAACACACTGTTTGCCACAGTCTTGGATAATGGTACTTGTGTCATCATCTGACATAACGGTAGTGCCCTCTGGCAGTGGTGCTGTGTACTAAGTTATTTGGAGTTCGGACCTCGTGGCGAACACACCTGCATGAAATTGTTTAAATAAAGTCTTATGCCCAAGTCCTTTTCCCACGAATCTCTAGGAGGAGGTGGCGGTCGAGTGACTTAGGTTAGTAGAGGTAGCTCACTTGGCCTATCTTCCCCCCAATTTTCTTTGCTTAGTGGAGATAAATGGGTTTTGGTGCATTATCTTGTTGGAATCTGACCATGCCGGCTTTTTTTTCTGGAGTGTTAGATTAGTAGCCCAATTGACCTATCTTCCCGCCAAAATACGCCATCTTGGATGACGTCATGCACTGTTGCCAAGTCTACATGACGCCACCTTGGATGACGTTATCTCCGCACTTCTTGGATACATCTGGCAACGGTGGAATGTGGGGTAGCATTATCCTTGTCCCACTACTCCCAGTAAGTTGTCCCTGACAGTGAGTCTTCATCATAGGCATGGATATTGTCATGTGTGCCCCAGGGAAGTGTAATAGGACCACTGTTCTCTATATACATAAATGATTTGGCGGACAGGGTGGGCAGCAATCTGTGGTTGTTTCCTGATGATTCCATGGTGTATGGTAAGGTGTCAAAGTTGATTGACTGGAGGAAGATACAAGACGACTTGCACAAAATTTCCAGTTGATGTGATGAATAGCAGCTAGTGTTAAATGTCGAAAAATGTAAATTAATGCAGATGAATAGCAAGAACAAAACTGTAGTGTTCGGATACAGTATTACTGGTATCCTGTCTGACATAGTCAAGTCGTTTAAGTATCTGGGTATAACGTTGCAAAGCGATATGAAATGGAAAGAGCATGTGAGTATTGTAGTAGGGGACACGGATGGTATTAGGACAACTTTAGGAAAGTGTGGTTGATCTGAAAAGGAGACAGTACGTAGAACACAAGTGCAACCGACTCTTGAGTACTGCTCGAGAGTGTGGCATCCCCACCCAGTTTATATTAAAGGAAGACACGGAAGCAATTCATAGGCATGCTGTTAGATTTGTCACCGATAGATTGGCTCAGCGGACAAGTCATACAGAGTTGCTTTGGGAACTCAAATAGGAATCCCTGGAGGGAAGGCTATGGTCTTTCTGCGAGGCACTAATCAGAAAGTTTAGACAACCAGCACTTGAAGCTGTCTGCAGAACGAATCTACTGCTGCCGACGTACATTAGGCATAAGGATCACTAAGATGAGAGAAATCAGGGCTCGTATGGGGGTGTATAGACAGTCGTTTTTCCCTTGCTCCTTTTGTGGGCAAATCAGGAAAGAAAATGACTACTAGTAGTGCAAGATACCCCACGCCGAACACCATGAGGTCACCTGCGGGGTATATATGTAAACGTGTGCATGTATTTCTTTGGTTGGACTGCATACAGAGTGCATCCTCATGACTTAAACAGATTAGCTGCAGGGTCAATGACTTGTCCTCATCCCCAACCTTTACGCTAAAGTATGCAAAGTACATTTCACGGACAATGTCTGAAATGATACGATACTGGAGTCCCTTTGTTCTCTGGAATTATGAGGTAATGTTCCTTCAGACATGTATGCATGTTCAAAGGAACAGGTGCAGTGGTGACTGCAGCCGTTATGAAATACGTGAACTGTATTTGCAGTTACAAATACTGACAGCCATCAGCTTTACAAAGGAAAATTAATGCCAGTACTGGGACTCGAACCCGGGTTTCCCACATTGTGTGAGGGGTTGCTTTACATTTTTTTTTGTTTTTTTCGTTTTTGCTGATCTCAATCTGTTCTATATTCTTCGTTATGTTTGCTCATGTCGGACATCCGATGACACCCATTTAGGTTCTTCGTTGATACATTCACACACTTTTTTGCTACAGACGGTAGCAAACCCTCTGACCATACACGCTGAGCTACCGTGCTGGCACGTTTAGGCTATCTGAGCGTACTACACGGCAAGAGGCAAACTTCCGTATGTGGCTGTAGACACATGGTTGACGACATACACAAGTTTGGGTCAGTGCATGTAGCGTGCTGTGGTACCGTAGTGGTAAGGTGAGTGCTCGCGAAACGGGGGAAATTCGGGTTCGAGTCCCTGTCTGGCCAAATTTTCATTGTTATTCCTTTGTACAGCTCATGCTTGTACATGTAAATCTAAAAGTACCGAATGGTGCTTTTTCATTACAGGTTTGCAACACTTGTAGCAGAAGTGTTCAGGTGTACTAATATGACCTTTCGAAGAAATGAAACTCCAAAGGACAGGCACAAGTTGGCTTACCACCCGTCACTGAAGTACGTGTGAAAAACTAGATCTGAAACAGAAATATGTTCCTAGATGTTACACTATCGCATATATACTTATATATATATATATAAGAATACCCACATTTTATTACATTTTCGTGTAGCACGTAAAGTAATATGAATGTTTTAGTTGGACCACTTTTTTCGCTTTGTGATAGATGGCACTGTAGTAGTCACAAACACATGGCTCACAATTTTAGATGAACAGTTGGTAACAGGTAGGTTTTGTTAAATTTGGTAATTTCACATGCTTGTTGGTTGTTCCAATGTGATACATGTACCTTTGTGAACTTATCATTTGTGAGAATGCATGCTTCGACGACCAATCCACCTGTCATTAAATATGCTATTCAATACTGCTTCAACCACACGAGAGCTATGTGCTGGACATCCATCATGTTGGAAATACATCGCCATTCTGTCATGCAGTGAAACATCTTGTAGTAACATCGGTAGAACATTACGTAGGAAACCAGCATACATTGCACCATTTAGATTACCATCGATAAAATTAGGGCCAATTAGCCTTCCTCCCATAATGTCGCACTATACATTAACCCACCAAGCTTTATTGGTGTTCCACTTGTCGCAGCCATAGTGCATTTTCCGTTGCCCAATAGTGCATATTATGCTGGTTTACGTTACCGCTGTTGGTGAATGACACTTTGTCACTAAATAGAATGCGTGCAAAAAATCTGTCTTCGCCCTGTAATTTCTCTTGTGCCCAGTGGCAGAATTGTACACGACGATAAAAGTCGTCCCCATGCAATTCCTGGTGCATAGAAATATGGTACGGGTGCAATCGATGTTGATGTAGCATTCTCAATACCGACGTTTTTGAGATTCCCAATGCTCTCGGAATTTGTCTGCTACTAATGTGCAGATTAGCCACAACAGCAGCTAAAACACCTACTAGGACATCATCATTTGTTGCAGGTCGTAGTTGACGTTTCACATGTGACTGAACACTTCTTGTTTCCTTAAATAGCGTAACTATCTGGCGAATGGTTTGGACACTTGGATGATGTCACCCAGGATACCGAGCAGCATACATAGCACACACCTGTTGGGCATTTAATCACAATAGCCATACATCGAAACGACATCGACCATTTCCACAATTAGAAATGGTCCATTTTAACATCACGAAGCAAATACCGTCCGCACTGGTGGAATGTTACGTAATACCACATACTTATACCTTTGTGACTATTACAGCGCCATCTATCACAAAGCGAAAAAAGTGGTCCAACTAAAACATTCATATTTCTTTCCGTACTACACGAATATGTAATAAAAATGGGGGTTCCTATTTAAAAAACGCAGTTGATATCCATTTGAACTATGGCAGCGCCATGTAACAGGCCAACCATGGCGTCATCTGGTTTCCCCCTTCAAGCTAGAATAGTTTCGATCTTTGTAGTTTTTTCATTTGATGCTTATTTCTTGAGATATTTGGCCCAGTCACTATCAATGGACCACCCTCTATGTGAAGGATATCGATTTATTTAATTTGCATAAATTTTTTATATCGATGTGGTGTTAGCCGTAAAATAGTTAAGGGGAGGCTGTGCGTGAGTGGGTGACATGGAGCAGAACAGCAGGTTAAGTGCAGAACATTAGGTTAAGTTGCATATTTTTTATGTAAAATGCAGTACAGTAGTTTAAGGGGGTGGGTGACAAAGATGAATGCACCAGAAATGTCATTCAAAAGCATGTGAAATTCGAAAGGTGTACCATAAAATGGTGGGAGGACATGACTAATTACTTAATTTGGTATCAAAGGCGGTACAATAGCTTAAGGAAATGGAGGTGACATGGCAAGCCACTTAACAGAACAATAGGTTAAGTGCCGACAAAGGACCAAACATAAGGCTAAGATACCCAGAGTAGAGTGCCAAACATCGGGTCATGCAACATGTTTGCCCCATGTAATTAGTTTTTACAACACCTACATGTTTCCAAACAGCACAGAATGATGAGCAAGAGAAATCGAACTCCCACAAATTGAATTTTTTATAGATAAACAATATACCCTTGAATTTCCTGTTATGAGATCCTTCCTCTCCACTAAAGAGCCTCCAATTTCTATGTATTCCATACACTGCCTTGAGTCCCCTGAACTGTTTAAATAAACAATATTCCACACATTGTCTAAATTGTTTAAACTATATTCCATACACAACAATCGATTTCCAGACAAATTCTTTAACTAATTAAATAAACTATGTTCCATACAGTGCCATAAATAATTAAATAATATTCTATACATTGTCTAAACAATATTCCACATATTACAACCGAATTTCCTCCAAATGACCAATCAACTCAGTCTTTTTCCTGCTAATTTCTGGGAGGGAGGATGGGAAGGGAGGGGGTTCACCAGAGGGGGAGATCAATTTCATCAAGTAGTCAACAAACTGTTAAGAGTGAGAGGGGCTATTCCAGTAACTCAGACCTGAAACTGTACCCGTAGCAGCGATGGGGGAGGTTTCCTGACGAGGGGGAGGGGAGTGGAATGGGGAGGGTAACCATAGGTTAAGTGCCTGTCAGTCAAAAGGAAGGATCCTTTTAGCAGAACAACAGGTTCATGACCTGTCAATCAAAGCAGAACGACAGGTTAATTATCTGTCAATCAAAGCAGAACAATAGGTTTGCCCCTGAGAGCATACCGGCACCAGATGTAGGCAAACTGCACTAAAGAAATTCACTGGCGTCCTTGTTGTCCTACTACCAACACGTCTCTCTTAATGGAACAAAATCAACAGATGTGGCTTGAATTCAAGGAAATAGTATCAGAAGCAATTGAGATATTTGTACCAAATAAATTAACAAACGATGAAGCTGATACTCCTTTGTACACAAAACGGGTCAGAACACTTTTGCAGAACCAATGAAGAAAACCATGCCAAATTTAAACACATGCAAAATCCCCAAGATTGGCGATCTTTTACAGAAGCTCGAAATTTAGTGTGGACTTCAATGCGAGATGCTCATAACAGTTTCCACAACGAAACTTTGTCTCGAAACCTAGCAGAAAATCCAAAGACATTCTGGTGGTATGTGAAGCATGTCAGCAGCAAGAATCAATCAATGCCTTCTCTGGATGATAAGTATGGTGATACTATCTAAGACAGTGCTGCCAAAACAGAGTTACTAAAAACAGCCTTCCGAAATGCCTTCACAAAAGAAGACGAAGTAAATATTCCACAATTCGAATCACACACAGCTGCGAACATGAGTAATGTAGAAGTAAATATCCTCGGAGTAGTGAAGCATCTTAAATCGCTTAATAAAAGCAAGTCTTCTGGTTCAGACCATATACCAGGTAGGTTCCTTTCAGAGCATGCTGATGCATTAGCTCCATACTTAACAATCATACACAACCATTCGCTCGATTATTGATGTGTATCCAAAGACAAGAAAGTTGCACACGTCACACCAATATTCAAGAAAGATAGTAGGAGCAATCTACTAAATTACAGGCCCATATCATTAACGTCGATATACAGCAGGATTTTGGATCATGTATTGTTTTCGAACATTATGAATTACCTCGAACAAAACGGTCTATTGTCACACAGTCACCATGAATTTAGGAAACACCGTTCTTGTGAAACACAACTAGCTCTTTATTCGCATTACGTGTTGAGTGCTATTGACAAGGAATTTCAGATCGATTCCGTATTTCTGTATTTCCGGAAGGCTTTTGACACTGTACCACACAAGCAGCTTGTAGTGAAATTACGTGCTTATGGAAAATCGTTTCAATTATGTGACTGGATTTGCTATTTCCTGTCAGAGACATCACGGTTCGTTGTAACTGATGGAAAGTGATCGTCTAAAACAGAAGTGATTTCTGGCGTTCTCCAATGTAGTGTTACAGGTCCTTCGCTGTTCCTTATCTGTATAAACGATTTGGGAGACAATCTGAGCAGCCGTCTTCAGTTGTTTGCAGATTACGCTGTCGTTTATCGACTAATAAAGTCATCAGAAGATCAAAACAAATTGCAAAACGATTTAGAAAAGATATCTGAATGCTGCGAAAATTGGCAGTTGATCCTAAAAAAGAAAAATGTGAGGTCATCCACATGAGTGCTATAAGGAATCCGTTAAACTTACGTTACACAATAAATCAGCCACATCTAAAGCCCATAAATTTAACTAAATACCTAGGAATTACAGTTACGAACAACTTAAATTTGAAAGAACACACAGAAAATGTTGTGGGGAAGGCTAACCAGAGACTGCGTTTTATTGGCAGGACACTTAGAAAATGTAACAGAACTACTAAGGAGACTGTGTACACTACACCTGTCCGTTCTCTTTTAGAATACTGCTGCGTGGTGTGGGATCCTTACCAGATAGGATTGCGGGAGTACATCGAAAAACTTCAAAGAAGGGCAGCACGTTTAGATTCATCGCGAAATGAGGGAGAGAGTGTCACAGAAATGACAGAGGATTTGGGCTGGACATCATTACAACAAAGGTGAATTCCGTGGCGACGGAATCTTCTCACGAAATTCCAATCACTGACTTTCTCCTCCGAATGCGAAAGTATTTTGTTGACACCGACCTAAGTAGCGAGAAACGATTACCATCATAAAATAAAGGAAGTCAGAGCTCATAAGGAAAGATATATGTATTCGTTCTTTGCGTGCGCTATACAAGATTGGAATGATAGAGAATTGTGAAGGTGGTTCGATGAAACCTCTGCCAGGCCTTTAAATGTCATTTGCAGAGTATCCATGTAGATGTAACTGTAATTTCCAGAGTACCCCAAAGAAGTATCATATCATAAGCTGTTGCTATTACGGGAGGCTAGCGAGTAGGTAGGGTGGCAAGGCAGACTCGTCGGAAGACGCGCCAGATGGATGCACAGCGTGAGAACGGCCAGGCCAGCGAGAGCCGTGTAGTACTGGAGGGGGGGGGGGGGGGGGGGGGGGGGAGAGAGAGAGAGACAGCCGTTTAAGAAATATACTTTTTACCCCGGGCGAAAATACACCTTTCCCGTGCTAAATGACAAGGTTTTCCGTAGATTTTCCGTCGTAACTGTAAAGCCCATCAATCCTTTGAGCGGTTAACGTTTTATACACTGGCGAAGACCTTCCTGGGAAAAAATGGAATGGGGGAGAGGTTTTGAAATGGCGGTTGATGAAAGAAAAGGAGAGAAGTTTTGGAAAGACTTTTGATACCAGCAACATATACATTGCATATTTTCGTATTACAAAAGTATAAATTCGAATTGCACCGAACACACCACGTTTCTTTCCAGAGCTTTGAAATCGAGATTGCGAGACCCTTTTGGAAGCCAATCATATCTTATGCCAAGTTACCTCTCCAGCTCATGGCATCAGATATTCAGTGCATAGGGCACATGCTGTAATAAGTCAAGAGCAAGATAACTTACGTAGTGCGAATACACAAAGAGGAAAAGTTAATGGTTTACATTAATATACATAGAGTAGCAACAAGAAAAGCCAAGCTTTCTCATATACTATTGGTCTCTAAGATTAATAAGCTACAAGAGAATCTAAGTTTTCACATGTAATATTGATCTTTTTTGCGTGTGTCATACTTAAGGTACGCCACATCAATGTGCCAGTAAATATGAAATAATGATGTAAGTGTTTGGTCTTCTGGGCTCGAAATTATTCTATGTGGTTGGTCCTCAACGTGTTCAGTTACAAACGAGAGTCAAACGCTCTGTGATTTAAGAAATTCATCCCAGTTTTTCACACGTAACATAATTCATCTTCCATGAAAGGAAATTTACTTTGAAAGCAACGCTTTTCAAATCACCATTCATTCACAAAACTATCCCGAGACTGTCAGAAATAGGTTCGGTTTAGCAGTTGCCAGAGAGCACCAGAAAACAGGCGTAATTGCGTGTGTGCAGGTGCACTGATGTAGGAAGCTCGCATGTTTGTGTGTATAAAGCATAAAGAGCTCTTACATTACGCCATAAAAGAAAGATGACATCAGAGAATACTCCATAAGCATCGGAATTCCTTAAACTGTACTAAGTGCATAATTCGGCCTAAAGTGCACTTCGGTTTGTCCACATTCACAATGAAGTAGGTCCCACCTGACAAAGCTTTTCAGTGTGGTTTTTGGAACGTAAGTTTTCTTGTTGTAGCAGTACAGTACTAATCTCATGTTGATTCTTCATTATGGCATAATGCCAAGTCATTGTTCTGCACGGTGAATAGTGTTTGACTGCTAAAAACTTTGAAATGAAATAAAATCCAGGAAACAAACTAATATGTTTTTGCCTTCCATAATTATGTGGAATTATTTTAATTCTCTTGATAGTTCTCAGCCAAAGAAATACATTTTGTTTTCATTTGACGTGGGAGCTGTAAACGAAGAAGAAACAGCAAAATCACTGAACGCAAACAGGGGTTATGTGTAGACTACCCCCTCCCACTACAACTCAACTCTGCACATGCACAAATCTGGCAGCTAGGGGCCCGAGAAAAAACTCAGTAGCATTTGGCTGCTTGCTGCTACTGCCCATACAGTTAACAGCCACACTTGAAGTAATCAGAAGCAGGAGAAGGTATTCCTCATATGCAAGTGAACTGCGCATGCGGATGAGCCCGCTAGCAACTGCTCAAATGAACCTGATGTAAGCGGTTGTGACATCATGCTCATAGAAAGGAGTTTATTGTTACTAAGTATTACATAGTCTTCGCCCTAAGGCCACTTGTCAGTGGCTGTTTGCAGACTTGTGGGAGCAGTGTTTTCTTGTTATAAATAGCATAATTTCATTGCAACTAAAGATTTTTTTTTTCATTTGTTTCATTGCTGCAGTATCATTCCACAGTGCCAGGATACAGCAGCATTCTTTGCTAGAGAATCAATTCTTACCAGTCAAAATAACAAAAATTTAACAGAAAACTAAAACAATGAAAAATTCCTGGGTTTTCACTGTTTTCTACCGGATGAAAAAATTTCTGGGTTCTTCCCAGATTTCTGGTTGTCCTGGGTCTTATCCATCTTTTAATTTTTTCACACCCATTCTTTGTACAAATATTTAATCCTTAGCTTTGTTCCAACGTTTTCTTACGTGCTGACCCCCAATTGGTACCCAGTCTCTGAACATTTTCCTAAATTTAGCCATGACTAAAAAAAATTGTACACACCATACTCCACCACTGGTCATTACTTCCCACCCAAGACTGCTACAGTCAACTATTTCCTGTATAGTCTTAATGGGTTGAAGCACCGCATTTCCTCCTTGTTCTTCATGGGTCTCTCGATGTAGTCACTTAAGCAGTTCTTGTAATGTGGCACTATGGATTCCTATTGAGAAGCAAGTGGACAATCTCTGTAATTTGAGAGTAAGGATAGCTAACCCATTTGAAATAAATTCAGAGAAGCCATTATAATGAATTTAATAATGAATGCAGTGAAACAGTTAACATTTAAATTGGTGAAACTGTTCAACATAAGTTACTAAAAATCAACGCATATATGTCAGGAGTTCACTGTGATATGTGCTTGGATGAAATATTTTTCTGTGCCCAAAGCCGAAATTGCAACTGTGGAAAATAACTTTTACAGTAAACGGCGAAGATACATAAATTTTTTGGAAACTGGTCCGCCTTTTATGCAAAAACACTTGTTTCTTGGTACCCAAATATTGTTCGGCACCCCTGTACCATCTCAGATGTTTCAATTAATCTAAGAAAGTGACATCTAAAGAAAATTTTTATTCTTCTGCGATTTTTACATTATACACTTTTTGCAGGACCATCTGTATGGTGTCCTGGACTGATAGCTTGTAATCTGCAAACCAAATGCTGGAAATGTGATGTTTATCAGCAACTTAACATGTCTTGATTCCTAAATGACGTGATTTTGGTGTGTCAAAATATTTTGCGTACATATTTGTTATTACTCAGGTTCTATTGTGACCGAGTCTTTTTGCTTTATGAGGGCACTGCACACTCACACTCATGTACTTCGTGTAATTTTGTTCTTACAATGTTCTTGTGTTTTCTAATTCTGTTGGCATTCATTTGTTATAAACGAATTTGAATTTTGTTTCCTCTCTCTCTGTCTCTGTGTGCGCGTGTGCGCGCTCTACAAATGTTTGATTTCTCTATCATACGGGGCTTGCAACCATTTTCCTCTTCTACATGTTTTATTGTGTCTAGCTCCTGTGTCTGATCCTGTTTGCTTATGGATGTTCTGTGCAACCCGTGGAGCATGAATCTGAAGCTCTCTTGCTTGCTTGCTTGTGATTAGACACATCATTAATGGTGATGCTCATAGTTGTCAGTTTCCCAAATATTGTGAAGTCATGTGGACTGTTCTTTTTCATATGGCGAAATTCAGAAAACTTAGTGTGTTGTCAGTTTCTATTTCTATTGTGGTGTGCAGTTTTGAGTATAAGTTGTTTATTTCATCATGTAGCAGTTATACATACGACCACTTACCATGCCACAGGTGCACTGATGACCGATACTTACTGAAGGAAAGTTCCAGATCTCTCACCTGAGTACCGGCAGCACCCAATCACAGAGGCCATGGGCTGCAAGTCTGTCTCATGGCCCCACGGCTGACTCATCGTCATGCCGCATGGTGAATCTCCTGCAGCCGCCTGCATGGGAAACGGCTTCTCGTTCATCACCGCTGGTGTATTCTGCACTGTTCCATTAGCTGCAGTGTCACATTAAAATGTAAAATTTACAAAATTGTTGTTGATAGTAAAAGCAACCACACATGCTCAATTCAGACAGTTTATTTCCAACTTCAACACTTTATGAGTCTTTCACATCACTTGATGCTTTAAAAGAACCTCTTCTCTGCACACAGGACACATATCTCTTCCTTCTCTGTAACTACCAATCATGTAGTACTGCCGTCAAAGGCAACATCTAGTAAAACTTTGTCATAGTGTGTTTTGTTTTTCACATACCCACTGGTTGTTCCATCATTTTTATTAAACACTATACACTGAAGTGAGGAAAGTAATGGACTAGAAATATGCATATATAAAATGACAATAGTATCACACACACAGGGTATGAAAGGGCAGCTGTTTGGTGAAGCTATTCCTTGTACTCAAGAAATTTATGTTTGATGTGATTACGGCCATGACGACAATACTAGTTTCAACACAGAATGGTAATTGTACCCAGATGCATGTGACATTCCATTTCGGGAATCATTAGGGAATTCACTATTCCAAGTCCACAGTGTCAAGAGTCCACAGAGAAAACCAAATTCCGGGTAGTGCCTAATGGCCTTCACTTAACGACAGAGGACAGTGCCATTTGCATGCAATTGCCAGTGCTGACAGACAAGGAACACTGCCTGAAATGACCACAGCAATCAGTGTGGGACACACAACGAACGTATCCATTAGGGCAGTGCGGCGACATTTAGTATTAATGCGCTGTGGCAGCAGACGACCGACGTGAGAGCCTTTACTGAGAGTGCGACAGTCTGAACTGTGAAATGCTTGCTGTCTGCAGAGATGGTCACCTGCTTTGACACAGTATGACTGATATTCCTCAAAAATTCTAAAAAATTATGCGAGTTTGACACTCGATGCAAATTACATTGATACAGACATCTATAGTTCAATTAACTAACCTAACAATAAGTCGCTTACTAGGTTCACACCAGTTGGAATTACTTCACCTATGGGCCAAAGTCGAGAATTTTATTTCTTTTAATTTTGATGATAATGTCATCTGTACGAATCGCCCTGATCTGACACACATTCCGTGTACAGTATTGTTAAGTGTGTGGTAGAAGTGCTGCTACAAATGTGAGATTGTGATTAAAGACAAGTATTTGCATACTACACATACAGAAGTACACTCAGCATGAGATCGCAACTGAAGATACGTTCTACTTGAACAACTTGTATGACAGTAGAATGAGATTTCCACTCTGCAGCAGAGTGTGCACTTATATGAAACTTCCTGGCAAATTAAAACTGTGTGCCGGACTAAGACTCAAACTCAGGATCTTTACCTTTCATGGGCAAGTGCTCTACCAGAAGTACTGGCAGAAGTGAAGCTTTGAGGACGAGGCATCAGTCACACCTGGGTAGCTCTGTTGGTAGAGCGCCTGCCCACAAAAGGCAAAGATCCCGAGTTCAAGTCTCAGTCAGGTACACAGTTTTGTATGACAGTAGTTTGAGTATCGTGCAGTTTACACTGGTGCAACATAGCACCATGCATGCTGCCAGTAATCAGGTAATGTCGGGGACTGGTTCGAACAACAGACGTTAATGCAACTGCATGATGTGCTAGACAATCAACACTATTGTGCCATTAGTGTCTTCAACGAGATTGGATGTTCACATTTCAAAATGCAGGCAGTCATGATAGGTACTGTCTGTATCCTTGTAAGAAACTTGATTATGTTGTATACGGTGAGACAGAGAGGTGATGTTTATTAATAATGGAGTGTTTTTCAGTTGTTGAGATTTTGAAAAATCTATCGTGAAGTATTTTACAGACTTAATCCTCAAAATAATGGTTCCTCATGTTAGTTTACAGCTATCTCTGATTGTTGCAGTTGTCATGTGTTACCGGAGTAGTGATATGCAGCACGAAATGTTAGGTATAAATGAGTGAACAAAAGATCATTTTTCTGTGTTCTTTATTTATGACTAAGACATATGGTAAAACTAATTATGTGTTGTGTAATGCTGTACATCAGCGTTGTTGCAGCATTTCCACCAGCTGCTGCTCATTGTTCTGCATGGCGAGGTCCAGAGGGGTCCTCCCCCCGCCATCCCTGGCCACACTGTCAGCTCCCGCCTGCAGCAGTTCAACCGCCACACCTGTCTGGCCCCACCTTGCCGCCAAGTGTAGTGGCGTGAGCCCCAAGTCATCTCTGCCATTTGGGTCAGCAGATGCATCCAGCAGCACCTGCACCAAAGCCGTGTGGCCATTTGCTGCAGCGAAGTGTAGGGGTGTCGTCTGCCTGCTGCCCCTGGCGTCGACCTCCGCGCTGGCCCCTATGAGGCAGCTGGCTGCCCCCACATGGCCCCAGACTGCTGCCCAGTGCAGGGCAGTTCGGCTGTACCACGCTCTGTCCCTCACCCCCACGTCCGCTCCTGCCGCCAGCAACCTGCACAGCTGCTCTACCGCCCCCTCCTTGGCTGCTTCTATCAGCCTCCTCCCTCTCTCTGCTTCGGAAAGCAACCTGCACAAAACATCAACACTCTTACACTCTGCTATAAACACTCAGACACCAAATGAAAAAACCATCACAGACGTAAAACTGTGACCAGTCGTGTATACACTTCTGCTTAACGACAAGTTACAAATCTAGAAATCTCCCCTCTACAATACAGATCTATCAGCGTATTGCTGGCAGATACTTACCAGTAGCCCACAATACAAATCTGCAGCCACTTCCCATTAAAAATTGGTTCACTCCATCTCATTACAAAATGAGCTGTAACTTTCTCCTAATTCACTCCAAAGAGTCACCTCCTTTGACCTGTGAATCCTGTTGGTAACCAATGGTTGACCTCCACACGAATACAACTCTAACACTACCTTCTGTTGGCAGCAATCCCTTCTGATACTTAGGAAGAAAACACAAGTAACTAATCACATTTCTAAGTAGTGAAATACAACGTCATCGCCTGTCAACAAAACGTAGGTGCCAACACTGAAAACATTATTGAAAGCGAAACAGTGAATATTGGATCTATTACTGGGTTTATGTATTAGTCTACATCAATGTCTTCATCAAAACATTTCCCATTACATGTTATACATTTATTCCAGTGTTTGTACCAGTTACTGAAAAATTCTGGAATTGTCTATGAGATAACCCTTATCTCTCAGGGGTGTGTTTCGAATATGATCTGTGTATGAAAAAGGCAGGCCTTTAAGGTTTGTCTTAATTTTTTGGAACAAAATTTCATACGGGATGATCGTGGTGCCAAGGGCATGACTACAGTATGGTTTGTAGCCAAACATGCAAGAACACGCAACAAATTGTAAGCAGGTGCATTATCACAATGCAGAGATGTTTATTCCACAACAAATTTGAAGGTTTTTTTTTCTTCAGGCCAGTGGCGATGAGTTTTAAAGTTGCACTGCTTGCTGACCATTTCACCTTGTGACAGAAGTCATGGTGCACTAAACTGTTGAAATCTAAGAACACTGTGAGAAACATGACATTCACTTTTGACCGTTGTTGGCCATCTGGAATATTGTCACAGACGATTGATTGTTAGCTCAAACATCATATCGTGAAACTTATTTCGTCTTCTTTTATGAACCTTTTCATAATCATCATCTTCGAAACATGTGTATCTGTCGTTAAGACCAGTTTTACTGATGGTAGACTCACCAAAAGCAGTATGTAATATTTCTAAAACCTTGATGCATTTCATTCCATTCTTGTAACAACATGTAATACAAATGCACTAACCGCTTTTACATTAAACAAATAATCACCACTACTACTAACACATCAATAACCCTGTTAACATCTGACAACACACTAAATATCCTATATGCCTGGTGTACACATACTTTTGAGATATGTTTACCAACATGACAAAAGAGTCATGCAAATGAGTTGTAGAACATGCGAAACAAGTTTTCCATCACTTTTGAGCACAACTCGTCACAAGAATTGTCGCGTTTCAATGCATCCCATCAAAGGAAAGCCTTAAATTCTCCAGTATACCTGCAGTGTTTATTGTTTAATATCTTATCAGACGGAATATATATGCCAATTTTGGAGGAAGTTGTAGACAAACACATATTCAGTGGAACAGGCATTCGGTTTTATATTTGCAACATATACGGGAGCCCTGACTTGATTCCTGTTCCCATGTTAAGGTAATTTACTCCATAACATTGCATTTCAGGAGTTGGCAGTCGTCTGCTGCATTATGATAGTGTCAACTCATTTACATAGCAGTAAACACTGCCAGGATGTGTCTCCACACTGGGTCACTGCTGATTTAAAACATGCGCTGTGGTACAGCACTTTGAAAGAGCGCACAGAAGCATCTCATGACGTAGGTGGGTAGGCAGAGTGGGCACTCACTGGCTCGTTCACTCACTCACTCCACTGACAGACAACACTGCATCATGAACAAAAGATAGTCAGGCAAGGCTGCACCAATGTAAGTGACCTTTCAACTGTTTACTTGACTGCACTGTAGAATTAGCACGAACTGCCAAGTCTATATGCGAGTCTCTTGTGCTTCAGTATTCTTGGAATGCAGGTATGTACAGCAATGAGAAGTCAGACATGCTAATTTTATATCAAGGATGTCAAAGAAATTCTGTTGAAACAGGAATATCTTCTTTCCATCATTGTCCATTGCACCAGAGCCTAGCACGAATAATTAGGTCACCGGTGCGATCAGAGAGCTCCAGCATCATCACACAGAGGACAAGGACAAAGACTGTGGCTGACAGAGCACTTGAAGACGCTGTTCCAGCTACAATGCTTGTCAGTTCAAACAGTAGCACGAGACGTACCGATAGGAATGTGGGAGATGAGTGTCATTCGCACCCCACATTCACATAAATGTCATCCCTACCGTCTGTCAGTACATCAGAAACAGTCGAAGACATTATTTTGAACATAGCATACAATTATATCTATCTGATCTGCAGTGCCTGCACATGACACTAAAAATCCATGCTGGCTTGGTCAGGTACAATACTAACGACCTTGAATTGCGAATGTATGGTGTGGTATGATAGGAAATTACATTGTGGGACCTTACTTCATCAAAGGAGGGAGGTTAAATGGAAGTACATATGGACATGTTCTTACAAACATTCTGCCCATTCTTCCAGATGAAGTACCACTGGATAACTGTCAGTGTATGTGGTTTGAACACGACCATTGCCCAGACTCTTCTCCTGCTGTAAAGCAACCACCAAATGAAAAGTTTCCTGACTTCTGGGCAGGATGGAATGCTGCAGCACATCAGCAGGCAAGCTACCCTGATTTCACTCCTCTATTACTCTCTATGGAGAGCACTGAGATATGCAGTCTGTAGTGAACTGCAACTATGTCAGATGATATGAGCCATCGAACTGCCATACAATGCAACTGCGTATCATCCAACACATCTCCTTCTGTTCATCTATTTCTCAAACAGCAATTCCACATGTGGCCTGAGGTGGATGGTCCACAACTTGAGTACATACTTAAATTTAAAACCGCATTTTGTTAACAAAAGTATGTAGTTTGTGGGTGAAAAGTCATCAGTTACTTTGAACAAAACGTTTAACTTACTTAAAGTTTATTGTCTCTGTTTATAATGGCAAATAGTTTATAATTTCGACCTGACAGTATATGTTTCACCATTAACAAGCACTTGTGCGCCTTCAAGCAAAGACAGGTCAAGTATTACACGGAGCTGACGAAAGTCGTGGGATACCGATGTCTACATACACAAATGGTGGTAGTATCGTGCACTCAAGGTATAAAAGGGCTGTGCATTGGTCAGGCTGTCACTTTTACTCAAGTGACTCACATGCAAACATTGCCGTCGCCTTAATGGCTGCACGACGGGAATAAGCAGACTGATTGCAGAATGGCAGTCAGAGCTGGACTAGGATTGTTGATATTTTTAAGAATATGGAGTATCCAATACATGGATATTTATTAAAATGTTTATATCGACTCTTGATATATTGAAACATATGTGTCTATCGGTGGACAAAATATTGGGGCTCTCCTGCCTATAAAAATATCGGCTACACGTTGTAAATATACTGCTGGTTTTCGAACTGTAGAAGTATCTATTTATTATTACATATTCTGTACATCAACAAGGTAGCAACCCGCCCATCTCCTTTAGAGCAAGAATTGAAACGAAATGTTGGATGTTCACGCATGCCGATAAACACTTCGTTAAAAGTGGTAACTCCACACAAGTGGCACAATGAAAGGCGTCTGATGGGTCAATCATTTGGTTTTGTCGCATATATAGGATTTGTCTGATACACTTCATGTTGCCTTCCCTGTTCTTTCATTTCCGCAAATGCCAGCGACCTAGCAGCTGTAGTGTCAAAATTGCATGGTGCATCTAAACATTTGCAGTTACTGTTGGTAGTGCTGGCCACCAATTATGTCAGCATTTCCCCTCACACATCTGCGCCCACTGCAACTACCATTATCGACATTTACATTTTTGTTGTTGATTTTCAGCAACTGTTTTTAAAGAATATCGATTCAAAGAAATAGCACACTAGTTGCCGCAAAAATTGTGTTTTAACGCCACTGGTGTTCTGTTTCTTATCAGTCTTGTTACTCCATTCAAACCACCACCCCCAGTGCAATCGAAATTGTTCTGTGCCACATATACTTGCTTTACAGTGTCAAACAGAAAGATCGGAAATGATGAAAGCTCAAAATGTAGTAGGACCCCTTCACACAGTGGAAGTAAAATTATGTCCTACTACAATTTAAAAAATACTTCAAATATTTTTGGAACATTGTGAAAAAATATACTATAAAACTGAAATATCAGCAGTTGATATTGCTGTTTTGATATCGATACAATGATATATATCAGTGTCACATTTTCCAACAGTATATCAATATTTTTTGGAGAAATTAATGATATATTTTCATTTCATCATGCAACTAAGCTAGATGCATGGGAAATTCCATTTTCGAACCATTCCAACATCCACAGTGTCAAGAGTGTGCCAAAAATACCAAATTTCAGGCACGGCCTCTCATCACGCCTTCACTTAATGACCAAGTGCTGTGGCATTTGCATATTTCACACAACACTGTGTGAAATAACCACAGAAATCAATGTGGGACATTATGAAGAACACACATATTAGGACAGTGCGGCAAAATTTGGCCCTAATGGGCAATGGTAACAAGACCGACGTGAGTGCCTTTGGCAACAGCGCAACATCGCCTGCATTGCCTCTCTGGGGTTCGTGGCTGTATCAGCTGGACACTAGATGACTGGAAAACTGTGGGCTGGTCAGATTAGTCCAGAGTTCAGTTGGTAAGAACTGATGGCAGGGTTTGAGTGAGGCGCATATCCCACAAAGCCATGGACACAGGTTGTCAATGAGGCATGATGCAAGCTGGTGCTGGCTCTATAGTGGTGAGGGCTGTGTTTATATAGAATGCACTGGTCCTCTGGTTGAACTGAGCCAAACATTGCCTGGGAATAGATATGTTCGGGTACTTAGGGGAGGCCATCTGGAGCAATTCATACACACTTCATTTGCCCAAACAATGATGGGATGTTTGTGACTGGCATTACACCATGTCACTGGGCAACAAGTATTTGCAACTGGTTTGAAGAACATTCTGGGAAACTCAAGCGGATGATTTGGCCACCCAGATCACCTGACATGAATCTCATGGACTATTTATGGGACATAATCGAGAGGTCAGTGGTAACACTTTCGCAATTATAAAGGGCTGTAGCAGCAGCACGGCTCTATTTCTGCAGGGTACTTCTGACAACTTGCCGAGTCCCTGCCATGTCTAGGTCCACCACAATTCAGGAAGTATCCCATGACTTTTTATCACATCAGTGTATTATCATTGACAGTATTGCAGTGGCTGTGTTGTTACGAAGACCAACAAAATGTTCGTTTGTGAATTTGTGCATATCCAAAGAAAAATGCACTGCAGCGGCTGCAGCCATTATGAAATGCGTGAAATGCTTTTGCAGATGCGAGTACGACAGCCTTCAAGTCCGTAAGAGAATGTTGGCAGTGACAATTCATGCCAGACCTGGACTCGACCCCAGATTTCCTGCTTTACGCGAGTGCTCGCCTTAACCACTTTCGCTATACATGCACAACTCATGGCCAGACCCAAACTTCCAAAATGTCATCATTCATGCATCACTAACTGTACTCATACACACATCAATTTCTGTACTGGGGAGGACGCTTTGATTGAAAGCCATTGACTGATGTGGGGAGATAAAACAATGAGGCAGTGCCTCTGTTGATCAATTATTTCGTTCATAACAGATGTAGCTGTCGCAATACCTGCTCCTTGAGACATGCATGCATGTCCAAACGAGCATTTCATCATTCTTCTTAAAAAGTTTGGAGACTTGAGCAAGAAGAAGGAAGGAAATCGGCTCGTGGCATATATATGCTGTCCAGGGAACAGTCCAATCCATGAAGCTGTCAGGTGTTGGTTAGGCATTGGTTGTACCATGACTGTCACTGGGTAACAGCACAAATTCCAGACAGTTACTGGAACAACAATTAATAGCAGCCAGCAGTAGTATAACATATCAGCTGAGAATTGTTTTGTCAGTTACTGGGGAATACACTGCTCACAGTTGCTCACTGGGTTTGCTGATATTTCACTGAAACACCATGATGCTAGCTCCAAATGATGATATTTTCTCGTGGAAGTTCGCATGCGGCACCAGACATGAGTAGGACACAGCCTGACGTCTCTGCACTGAGAGCTGCATCCACAAGCCTACGAAGAACAACTGGCCACTCATCTTGTTAAACCCTTGCCATGTACTGCCACTGTGATTCCAATGGAGCTTGTCGTTACTCTCATTAATCTTAGCCTCATCAATAATTTTAGTGTAAAATCCAGTAGTAGCATGAGTAACTTTCACTATTAGTGTGTAAGCTGGGCTTCACTCCTGTGGAGTCAGGGTGGTTGTTCTGGTGTTGCTATTTTACCAGTAGCCCACAGCGATTCTGTGGAGCGAGTGAAGAGGCTGTTCACCGCGTAAGAAGTTTATATGTATCGAATGTTCGCACATTTATTGGGCTATGCAGGTGGGCATGGCACACAGGCAGATTGTGTTTCCATCAATGGCAGCTGAGATTCGTGATATATGCAACAAACATACCAATATATGAAAATGAACAGGTGTTTCAGTATACTGAACTAGGAGAAAAGAACGAAATCAATAAGGGAATCTGATGGGGTTCTGGGCAGTGGAACACAAAGAACTTAACACAGACACTTTTACTGGCCAGAACAATGGAACCCTTGCTTCACTAACACAATAACCAAATTGGATAACAACAATAGGAAGCCGTGGGACCCACTGCAAGTAGATACACACATTGCTCATATCGATGGCTGACCATTCTAGATAATTTGAGTTATGGAATCCTTGAATCTCTGTATAGGTGGGAGCAATGAATTTTCTTAAGTCAATTCATACATTTCATATGCCATTTAAGTTACAACATATGCATTGCACCCACTTTCCCACTTGAAAGTTGGGACACACTATTCCATAACGTCTTGCTGCATTCTTCTCTGATCAGTTTCAAATGGCATGCTGAATAGTCACACAGTTGGTTGTCCTATGCCAGTGCAGGTACTAGTCTGGTACATTGAGCACGTTCATGTTAAGAAGGAACTGCAATGTCAATCTAGTCCCAATGAATGCATCTTGTAAACCTTTCAACTCACTGTGAGACAAATTTTTGTTATACACCCAACTGCCTATGACCGTACCGTCGGTCGCTTATTTCCAATAACAGGGAATAGTTATGTGAAAGCAAGCAAGAGCGGGAAAATGGGCATAAGAGAACTACAGCTATAGTATGAGCACTGCTTCTGACCAACAGCTTGTTAAAATGTCTTTTGCTCAATTCCTGGTCTGCATATAAAAACCACACTCCTTTAGAGCAAATTATCCCTCGTTAAAGGTGTGTGATACAACAATTTGTATCACTGGAAAATTCAGCCTCTAGATGTATGTTTGTTCTATGCCTATAAAATGTACTATCGCACTATCTCCATGTACACCTTCAAGGATGGCGAGTTTCATGATAAACTCCATGACAGACTGTTTTGCATTCATTTGCGTGCCATCAAATTCCATCAGTTGTTATCACACCATTACACGTGTATCACTTAAAAGAGTGGATGCTTAGCTGAATGTTCTGAACAGTTTGCCTTTGTGACCTTTTATCATTTGTGCTCGTGGTTCAAGTTAATGGTCTGCCCTGAACATTTCTCGGGTGTCGACGATGTCTATTCTGTTAAGTGTAATAAGTGTGTCGTATAGGAGGTTGATCTCTGAACCTCACGGAAACATTTTTCTGTCACCCTCCTGATGAAGATGGTGAGTCATTAGCAGTTAAAATTTTTTCCATCAGAAATGTTAACACTTTCAAATGAGTGAAAGACAGTGTGACCTCGCACTTAAAAGAGGTTTCTTGTGAGAATACATTCACGTGACATGTAAGTTTCGTTGAATGTCAGTGCACTGAAACCTTGTCTTCTCACCAACTTCTTTTAGGACTAATTTTTAAGGTACGTCAACACCATCAAGAGCCCCAGCCGCATTAAACACACCAATTAAATGAAGAAGTAAGTTTTCCTGATAGCTCCAAGCTCAGCTACATCGAAAATTTAAAAAATTTAAATTAGAGCCTTTCAGTGTAACATTTGGTTGACGCGGCACTGAGAGTTACTGTGAATGTACAAGTCGTGCGTTGGCAGTGATGGTACTCACCGCAGGCGGGAGACGGCCGAGTCGTCAGGTGGCGGGGGAGTATGGCGGGCAGCAGCGGTGGGAGTGCGGCCGCAGTCGCTGAGCGGCTGAGTGCCGTGGCTGGTGCTGGTGGGCCTACAGTCTGCAGTGGCTGGCACGCTGAAAACAAGAGGCACTGCGTCAGCGGGTGGGCGCACAGGGTATTGTGGAGGGGGGGGGGGGGGCAGAAGGTCGCTTACTGCAGCCGGGGGCCTGTCCACAGTGGCAACACGACACACGCTGTCTGTGACACTGGTGGGGAGCCTGAGTTCAACAGCCCACCATTTTGTCAGTTTACACACTGGTTTTCCCAAGTTCCACCATAACAGCAGCTAAGTGTACCAAACAAAAAATTGTTCAGAAATAACAAACCAAAGGTAAATGTAAGGGCCCAGTATCTCTGGACTGACAGGATTATTGAACAGGACATTGCAAATACGTCACTAAAGCAATACTCAAACTAGCTCATTTATCAAAGACTGAACTATAACAGGCACACATAACAAACATTAAGACAGCAGATACTTAACTTCGCAGGGAAGGTATTTCAGATAAGGCACGAGAGAATGGAGCTAAGCCAGAGGAAACTTTTAGTCATTAAAAAGTCATCATATTTTTATTTGATTATAAATAAAATTATATATAAAATTATGCCACATTCCCCTGTACTCCTTGTACATAGTAGAATAAATTGGCTACAGAAATTGCTGGCATACGCCATACACATACCAAGGAAATGAAAGACAATTACACAAAGTAAAGTCTGTATTGCAGCAGAAGCATTCAGTGGCAAGAGCATAAGGAACACCAGTTGGTGATTACACTGACTGACATCACACTTCTGAGCAAGCAACTTAACACTTTTAGGACGCTGTGTTTTAGTCATCCCATGGATCACACTTCAAGGTACCATTATGCTCCAAATGCTGCGCCCCAAAATACGGATTTTCCGGGGGTCATAACTCATGTTCCGCTGGTGACAGAGACAAGGCATGTAGTGTTTCGGATAGCCCTTAGCCTGAAGGCCATTTGTATACCAGACAGAAGATATCTCATACTGTTGCTATCCTTCAGTACAGCGTAAAAATTTAAACACCACACACTCCTTCCAGCCCAGGCAAACTGAGGAAATCATCTGGTTATTTTGCATTAGGTGTGGCTCACGCTGGACCTTAGGTGGCTTATGAAAGCACAATTTGTTCATGGGAAAGCCACAAAGGACCAAGATTTTTGTGTAGGAAAAGCACCAATTGTGGGGACAGTAATTTCTATTCATGACAGCACCTTCGCCATGTCTTCTTAAGATGACATTTTTCAGTAACTTTGAAACTTTTTGGATATCATTATCCGTTATGATATGTAAGAGTTCATATTTAGTGTTTATATCCACTCAAAGTATGTGTGTGATATCCCATCTGAAGTACACATATAGTTTTAACTAATGTACTGAACACAGGGCAAGGGTTTTAGGGCCATTGCATAGGTTCTGAGGTCATGAAACTTTGTTTTTACCCAGCATTTTTCCATCAATAAAACCTTATGACATACTACCTCTGTATAATAGGCACTTCACACATATATAAATAGATGGGAAGCTGTACTACAGTGCTAAAAATGGCCTCATGAGGGTTTTCACGTGTTGAAAATAACTTAAAATTACTGTTAAAAACATATATAACTGGAAAAGCTGTTGATTCTGTAAATTATTACTAACAACATTTTTACGTCTTAAGACAAATATTTCACTTGATCAAGGTATACAGAAAGAAACCTAAGTCAAATAATTTTGTGTTAACTTCATATTATGCATACTTATTTGTTGTTTATATATGACGAAGTACCTAAATGTGCCGAAGTACGTAAATAAACTGTCTAAATGTTGTTGACTTACAGAATTTGATTGATACGTGGCGTACCACCTAAACTTTTCACCGCCATTATCTGTGGAACCACCAACAGATACTGACTAACAGCTTTCACGGGTATGAATGTACAGCAGAGGCTCAAGAAAGTAAAAACTATGGGACAATCTAAACTGTGCGGAAATATTGGTTTCAACAGAAAGTAGTAGTTATGGCATTAAAATATAAATGCCATGTGGCTAGGGCCTCTCATCGGGTAGACAGTTCGTCTGGTGCAAGTCTTTCAAGCTGATGCCACTTTGGTGACTTGCATGTGGATGGGGATGAAATAATGATAAGGACAACAGAACACCCAGTCCCTGAGAGGAGGAAATCCCCGACCCATCCGGGAATCAAACCCGAACCATTAGGTATGACATTCCGTTGCGCTGACCACTGAGTTACCAGGGGCAGACAGTAATGGCATTGATTTCACCGCAATGCATCAATTACATTAAGAAATTGGTACATGAATTTGACGCTTGAAATAAGCGGAACATGACATTATTGCACTTTTCACAATATAAGAGAAACCCACATGTTGCTCGAAATCGCAGTGTGATTTAAGTACTATGACACAACAAAGCTGTATTTACGTATCGCTATGTACACTGTTAGTACATGGCCTAGGAAACACACAGATGTCCAGTCACCCGCAAGATAAACAAGGGCATGGTTTACTCGTATGTGCTTCATACTACTACAGTGCACATAACTGTAAGAAAATACTGGTATCCACTGACCAGGGTAAACAAAATTAATGGCTGTCAAAGGGTCACACAGAGGGATACATGCTATTTGTATGTAGTTTATCAATTACACAATGGTACATGCCATGTACGGGACGTGTCACTGAACATCTTTAGTGACTGCTGTCACTATATCCTTGGCAACACAGCTGTGCCCACTCCGTCATTGATCCACTCGTGGCTATCAGTGTTTGTGATGCTATTGCAGAGCATGCAGCACGAATATAGGCTGTAGTGTTCGTACTTGTTGTTGGGACCTGCTGGTACACCGCATCTTTGACATTTCCCCAGAGAAAAATGTCCATGGGCGTGAGGTCTGGCGATCCTTCTGGAAATCCTTCGATATGATTGCTCTGTTCAATTCATCGATGTGGGGTGGTTAGTTTAGCTCCTACTGTTCCACTGTGGCATTATGCACAGGGCATCCATCATGTTGACACCACATTATTTGATGCAATTGAAGGGTCTGTCTTCCATCACGTTTTGGAAACAAATACGCTGCATATTTTCATATTAGTATAAATTCGAATTGCACCGAACACAGCACGTTACTTTCCAGAGCTTTGAAATCGAGATTGCGATGCCCTTATGTAAGCCAACATGCAACATGATCTCGGCAGCCAATGATAGATATTCAGAGAATAGGGCACACCCTGTAGTAAGCCAATAGTGAGATCACTTACGTAGCGTGAATACACAAGGAGGAAAAGTTAACAGTTTACATTAATATACGTAGTGTGGCAAAAAGAAAAGCCAAGCTTTCTCATATAATATTGGTCTCTAAGATTAATAAGCTACAAGAGAATCTAAGCTTTCACATGTAGTATTTATCTTTCTTGCGTGTGTTATACTTAAGGTATTTCACACAAATGTGCCACTAATTTGGAATAATGATGTGTCTGGTCTCCTGAGACACAAATTATTCTACATGGTTGGGCCTGAAAGTATTCAGTTCTAAACGAGAGTCAAATGCTCTGATTGAAGAAATTCATCCCACTTTCTCACACGTAACATAATTCACCTTCCATAAAGAGAAATTTACTTTGAAAGTAACACCTCTCAAACCACCATTCGCAAAACTATCCCGAGATTGTTAGAAGTAGGTTCGATTTAGCAGTTGCCAGAGTGCGCCCGAAAACAGGCATTAATGCGCGTGTGCAGCTGCAATGATGTAGGAAGCCCGCACGTATGTATGTATGTATAAAGCATAAAGAGATCTTACATTACACCATAAAAGAAACATGACATCAGAGGATATTCCAAAAGCATCAGAATTTTGTAAACTATACTGAAACTCCTAATCCGGCCTGAAGTGCACATTGATTTGTCAACATTCAAAATGAAGTAGGTCCCACGTGATATTAACCTTTTCAGTGTGGTTTTTGGGATGTAAATTTTTTTCGAATAGCAGTACTGTACCATCTCATGTACGAGATTGTATGATTAAATGATGACTGGCAATGGCAAGGAAATCGTTTCTGAAGAAGAGAAATTTGTTAACATCGAGTATAGATTTAAGTGTCAGGAAGTCGTTTCTGAAAATATTTGTATGGAGTGTAGCCATGTATGGAAGTGAAACATAGACGATAAATAGTTTGGACAAGAAGAGAATAGAAGCTTTTGAAATGTGGTGCTACAGAAAATGCTGAAGATAAGGTGGGTAGATCACTTAACTAATGAGGAGGTATTGAATAGGATTGGGGAGAAGAGAAGTTTGTGGCACAACTTGACTAGAAGAAGGGATCGGTTGGTAGGACATGTTTTGAAGCATCAAGGGATCACAAATTTAGCATTGGAGGGCAGCGTGGAGGGTAAAAACCGTAGAGGGAGACCAAGAGATGAATACACTAAGCAGATTCAGAAGGATGTAGGTTGCAGTAGGTACTGGGAGATGAAGAAGCTTGCACAGGATAGAGTAGCATGGAGAGCTGCATCAAACCAGTCTCAGGACTGAAGACCACAACAACAACAACACCATCTCATGTATAGTTCTTTATAATGGCATAGTACCATACATGTCACAACATGAGAACGTGGACTTTAAATTCAGTGAACAATTGAAACTAGCCAATTCTGTGGCATGAAACACTTTGGTTCAATTAAATTGATTGCCTCAGTGGGAGTGATTAATAAAGCCAAATTTCTTTAGCAAACAGAAGACGGTAAGTTCATTGTTCTGCAAAGTGATTAATGCTCGACTGCTAAAATCTTTGAAATAAAATAAAATCCAGAAGACTGAAACTAATATATTTTTGCCTTCCATAATTATGTCAATGTATTTTAATTCGCTTGATAGCTCCCAGCTACAGAAAAACGTTTTATTTTCATTTGACTTGGGAGCTGTAAAAGAAGATTATACAGCAATAGCACTAAACGCAAATACGGGTCACGTGGAGGCTAACCCCTCCCCACTACAACTCAGGTAACTCTGCACAATGCGTGAAGCTGGCAGCTATGGAACGTAAGAAAAAATTTTCTCATTAGCATTTTGCTGCTTGCTGCTACTGCCGATAGAGCTAACAGCCGCACTTCAAGTAGCCAGAAGAGGGAGAAGCTATTGCTCATATGCACGTCGACTGCACATCCACCCACTGACAACTGCTCAAATGAACCTGATGTAGGCAGTTGTGACGCCACACTTACAGAAAGGAGTTTATTGTTACGAAGGTCTTTGATACATTTTTGCTGTTTGCAGATACTTGTGCGTGCAACATGATTTCTTGTTTTAAATGGAGCATTTCCTTCACAACTAAAGATTTACTTTTTCCCCTCTCGTTTACGTTTTATTGCTGCAGTATTGTTCTCCAGTAGTATTCTTCGCTAGAGAATCAATTCTTACCAGTCAAAATTAAAAAAAATTTAACTGAAACTAAAACAATGAAAAATTCGAGTTTTTCACGGTTTCATATTGGCAGGCCCGATCCCTTGAGATACCTTCAGCAATGGCCTGCGGTTTTGGGCTGTCGTGGAAGTCCACCCATGTGGTCAGTTATTTACGTGTCACAGAAACCATGCTGATGAAGTGAGTCCATGGTGATCAACCCATACTGAGCTGCAGACAGGTGTGTAAAAAAGACCAATCACACACTCAACTATATTTTCGGCCATGGCCTTTGAAAACCAAAAACAAACAAACACACACACACACACACACACACACACACACACACACACACACACACACACACACACACACACAACCTTTCATTAAGAAGTCATGCCCACACCACTGCTATCGCCAGTCGCTGTCTACAGTCTCTTGAGAATCAGAGCCAAACAAACCACTCCTCACACCTCCCTGCCTCTTGTTGGCAGCTGCTAGGCTAATGGAAAGAAGTGGTGGCAGCACTGACTGCAAGTGAGGGGACAGGTGGGAAAGGGAGAAGCAGAAAGAACGAGGGAAGGAAGTGGCGCACATACTCAGCTGCCGCCCCCCCCCCCCCCTCCCGACTGCTTGGCACCTCAGTAAACAAACCATTTCATCTACTGGGACCAAAACAAGATATTTCCTGTGTTTATTTTTTTCAAATTTCCCTTATTCCCTGACATTTTTGAAATTCCCTGATTTCCACAGCTTGTGGCAACTCTGCACTGACAGTATTCCTGGTGATTTTGAACATAGTCATTATGGAGGACTATGTACTGCCACATGATACGGGTGGTATCTATGCCTGTCCAGAATACGTCACGCTTTCATTCGAGGAATTCCCACCCGTCACCATTTGATGAATACTTGCACGAGGCTTTATTGCAGGGATCACTACAACAACTCCATCTGTTGCTTCACGTGTGAGGCCCCTGCTGCAGAACCACGTTCATGGACAGAACTGCCCTGTCACACAAAGCCTTCTGACAATACTTGTGGAGATGTGCCATATTTGTGGCATTCTCTGTACAGTAACATCATGTCAACCATTTCCTCATTTTTGAATACCATGACAGGTAAATTAATACCACGATTACAACTGACACCAATCACAGTGTACAGTACACCAGTGCCATGTACCTGTACATACTTTCACAAAGAACAACCTGCATCACAGTGAGCCATTCCCACATACAGTGCCGATTGCAGCCCACTGCTGTATGCAACTGCAGAGGCGAAGGGTTGACCTGGACACTAACGGGGCAGCGTACACTGGCAGGTACTGTTCCACAATCTGTATGTAGATGAATACGACAAGTATGAGGGACACTTATGTAGATATCAATGGTTGTGGCAGAAACCCTTATTACTTCCTTAGGCCCTCATGATAGCAATGTGTGCGTACATTTTGCAGCTTGCACTACAGCTGTAGCGGTTAGAAAGCTAAGTACTGACGAACTTATTTGTCCACTGTTATACAGTTATTAAATTTAATAGTTTTTGGCAGTGTTTCATGCTGTTTGAAGCGAAATAACGATTTAATAAACTTTTGGAATAGTTCGCTTGCTGTGTATTTTAGAGTTTTCTGTGCATTTAAGTTGTTTGGTAAATTCCGTACATTAGTTTTCACCCGACATTTCTTATTGTTTCTAGTGAAATACTTCAGTAAAATTTTCATTCGCTGTTTTAACTTCGTTTAATGTTCCAGTAGCCTTTCGAATTTTTTGGTTTTAGCTAATAATTTTGTGAAGTTTTGTTGGTATTGGTATTAGCTGTTGTGTAGTAGTATTTATACAAGTAGTTGCTTTCTTAGTAGGCAGAGAATTTCGAGACCTTTATTGTTAGTTCTATAAATAATTCTAGTGGTGTAACAACTTTGGTAACGTAGCCATATAGTTTTTTCAGTAATTGTAAAATTTTACCATGAGTGAGGAGTGTGGGTTCTGTCGTAGGTTTGTGAATAGTGGGCTATGGTGTAGGATTTGTTCAAAGTATTTTCATCGGGGGGAATGCAGTGGCGAAACCAGTGGTCATTTTAGTGAGATCCTCTCCTGGGAATGCAGAATCTGTAGTAGAAATAAGTTGATAGAGGAGCAGTTACAACACGCAAAGGAGGAACTAGATAGGTTGAGGCGGGTGAAGGGTAGTGGGGGAATGGGAACTGGCTGGCTCTGAGCACTATGGGACTTAACATCTATGGTCATCAGTCGAATGGGAACTGGCAATTGGCAAGAAGGCAGCTAGGAAGAGGAGGTATTCAGACTGTTTTACTTTGCATATATGCAATACATTTGACCAACTGTCAGAGTTGAGTGGAGAGGAGCCTTGTGTAGCTGTAGATTTAGGGAACATGCAGCAGTCCTCAGCAATTAGGAGGCCTAGGTTAGTCACAAAGTCATTTATTTTTATCTGTTATTACTTTTACGTTGTAATTTCATGTACTGACACGTTCCATGGCCTTTGAGATTTGCTCCTCAATTTGGTCCTACAGAACTTACTGTATAAACAAAAAAAATTAAAAAATGAATGTAAGAACATGCACGTCAATCACTTCGTGATTACGAGCAATGTGCGGGTCACTCTCGTTTAGCGGGAAGTGCAATAACAGCGCATTTTGTTCATTTCATGCAGCAACTTTAGTTTCAATTTCTTGGAATGTAATTTATGTATTGCAATGCAACCAACGCCATTATTATTGTGATCGCTCCTGTTATTGATTGTGTATGGAATAATATGGAGTGTCCATTTTTTTTTTAAAGTAAGTGAGTTGATACCAGTATTTCCACACCATTTAGAATGTCTCACAGAATTTACATTCGCGACTCCCTGCCTTACATTAATAGCCGGAAAAGCCATTTGTCAGTATGTATCGTGGTTCCAGAGATATTGGCTGTGGAAATTTTGATGCACAGGGAAAGACTACCAGGGGAAAAATGCTATCAGAGCATGAAAGGGTGAAAATATTTAACTCTTTGAAAGACTGACAGCAAAGTAGGGAACCAGCTGCCTCAGTCGCCACTGCACCTTCTTCACCAAAAATTTTGGTGTCTGGAAATACTCAATTTTTTTGTGCTGAAAGAGTAGTAGAGAGAGTTATGGCAAAAGCTAGGAAAGACAGTGCCAGTGGGAGAAAAAGAGGAGGCTAGGTGGCGGGATGGAGGTGATAAAGTCGCAGTGAAAAATTGAGATGCATGAAGGCAACAGCAATGAAACCAAAAGAGATAGATATTGCTGGTCAGTGTGAGACAATAGCAGCAGAAGTGAAAGAGAGATGGATGGACATATACCCAATAGGAGAAAAATGGAGAGATGACAGTGGAAATGAAAAATAGATGCGTGGAGACCCTACACATGCTTTGTGGGTCTGCATCCTAATACACACAGGAATAGGGGGACAGCACATTATGGACTGGAATTTTGAACACATGGGGATGGGAAAAAATAACATTGACACCACAGAATTTTTGAGCTGTTGCAGTTAGGTGGAGACAGTGGCATTGCAAAAGAAAGAAAGGGAGACAGTGTAAGTAAGAAAGGGTTTCCATTTATTGCTGGGAGAGGGAGAGAGAGAGAGAGAGAGAGAGAGAGAGAGAGAGAGAGAGAGAGAGAGAGAGAGAGAGAGAGATAGATGGGCAGTGGCAGTGGGAGTGTGCATGAATATCTTCGCATGATAAAAATTTTGGTACGTAAAGCAGAATGAGGGCTCAAGCAGCTAGTTCTCCATTTTTCTGCACGAGTCCTTCAAAGAGCAATATTTTCACCCTTTTGTGCTCCGACAAGAACATCTTTCCCCTTTTGTCTTTCAGTCCAATCACAATTACTGATGGAAAACTTCCCATTTGTCAGTACCTCAAAGATGCTTTTGAAAGCTGGGGCTACCAGAAGTCAGGCTGCTGTCGTGTGCACAGGACCAACTGTCAGTTCCAAGTGTTGTCTCGGCTGCTGAATGTGTACTGTGAGATGTGAATGTGGGACTGAACTAGGCATGGTGACATGCTTCACTACATCTAGAAGTTACAACAGGTTATCATGTACAACATTGCAATGTGTGGATGTATTGCTGCCCTGTGTTCTGTGTAAGCTACAGCAGTATAAGAGTACAGTGACAGGAAGATGAAGAAATAAACAATTCCTACTGAATTATCTCCTACCTTGATGTCACTGACACACAACAGACCATGTTCAGGGAGCACAAACACACTCCATGCAATTCAGCTAGTCACCCACCCATTTGCACATTACAAAGTTGTGGTAGAAATAATAGAACTAAAGAATAAACGAACTCCAGATCCAGAATGGATGCATTCACAGATACTCCAAAGACTAGCATCACAGATCACTCTGTACTTACCAGAATTAATATATGATGCCTTAAGGCTAGGCACGCTATTTACAGTTTGGGGAACCATAATTGCAGGAATCATCCAGAAAATGCAGGCCAACTTTCCTCAAAAACCAGAATGGCTAAGGTGCACAAGCTACTGTACAGCTGCCTCCAGGCAGCGAGTGCTTCGGGGCCTCGGCCCACAAGATTTTGGTCTTAATAAAAGGAAAGCAACAGACGATGTAGTTAATCAAGCTCTGGAAATTGTCAAAAACATACAAAACAAAGATGCCACAGCCATCGCGAAAGATATTGCATATGCTTTCGACAAACTCTGATGCCCTGCAATATTTGCTAGTTTCAGACAACTCTAGGTGCTACAATCCTTAGACTATTGCAGGTATGCAGTAATAGAATGGTTTGTGGGCACTTTTCAACCAGTATGTAGGCACACTGAGTAATTTGAACCAACAAAACAGCTGCTAGATGAAGGCAGAGGAGTGGCCTGCTTAGACTGTCAGCTGTGTTTTCAGCATCACTACAGTGGTAACACTGTGTGTGGGGATCAGAACAAACCCAACTGATATTACTACCACATATTGGGCAGCAATGTACTGGTTAAAGTTGAGTAGAGTAGACTAGACTAGACGAAGTTGAACTAATCAACTGTGCATCCACTAACAAGTACCAACTTAAACTCTGAAAAATGGAGACCTGGGAAGGTGATTAAAATGCAGGCAATAAGGGGCAACAAGTCTGTATATTTCTCCCCACATCTCACACAAGGCTAAGAATCAAACATGTCGATCTGAGCTCTGGCACGCTGTACTTCTAATCTGGAAGCTGACATTACCACAAGCACTTCAACTGCATGAGTAACCAAAGACAATGTTTCACATTTAAAAAATTAGGAATGCCTTAAAACACAGACCTATTCTGCAGGAATTAAAGAAATTTCAGATACCACTGACAGGTACACAATGTAACCACCGAACATTAAATATATGAAGCCATGACGTCAAACAATAGAACCAGCTAACCAAATTGGGAGACTAAATTTCTAATACAACTTATCAAGAATCCCTACGCACTGTTCCATAATGGGGGGAGGGAGGGGGACATTAATGGGCAGCAAAATGAGAACGCTTAGGGTGGAAGAAGAAAACAAATTAAGTGACTTTCAACTCCAGACACCAACAACAGATGTCTTATATAGCCACTGGTCAGCCACAACATTATGACCACCTACCTAATAGCCAGCATGGACAACAGCAGTGACTCTTAATTGCATCAAAGAAATATGAGGCCTTTGTAGGTCACTGGAGGGAGTTGGCACTGCATCTGCACACTTGAGGCAGTGTCCTATGTGAGTGACAAAAGCAAGCGACTTCTGGATATGTGACACTCCAGCGACAAGCAGCAACATCAGGCAAGAGCTCGGGTTTCCTGCGTGCGAGCGAACATGTCGTGCTACAAGAAGGCTGCTTAGAGCCAACCAGCTGTGTCTATAAAACAGCACCCTTAAACTGTAGAATACTGTAGCTGGAGAGTAAGTCTACAAAATTAGATTTACCTAAGAAAATCAAGCGAAAAGGAATGCTGTGCATGAAATTTACAAAGGGAGGAATCTCCATGGAGAATTTCATAAATATCAACTACCAAGATCACCATACAAATCTTCAAAGACACGTGAATGAACAGAGGAGCATTCGACTATCTCACCAGTACATTAAATACAAATGTTTTTTATGTGATCAAGAACTTTTAACAGCCAATAAATGCAGAAGAATGACTGACTACATTACTGACTACCATAAATAGACATGTAAGTACGTAGATTGATAACTGAAGGACAGTTAGATGTGTAGAGGTAGCGTTACAGAACATGAGTATGATTCGTTGTCCTAGGTTCGATTTCAGCTGCATCTTATATTTTAACTGACTCCATTACAATTCTGTATAATACACTTTATATATACTGTTTACACTGCGTTTCTAAGCATATTTTAAGGTCTTGCCAAAGAACTTTATCTTTAAGTGTATACACACCTCTCCAAGTATATCACAAACATTAAATTCCTAACAAATTACAATGAAGCATGAAATTTTACAGATATCTGCTGTTACAAATGTAATTCATCAGCAGTCAGAGTTAAGGCCAAGCGTTACCATTAATCTAAATAGTGTGTAAAGGTAAAGCATACAAATTTTTTAAAAAGAAAGTCAAAGATTTTGTGTAATGATTTGTCTAAAAATAAGATATAAAAAATATTAGGGAAATGTTTGGAGCACCTCATTTTCTGTTCATGAGTTTGAGCATCATTCAAAAGCATGTAGAACATTTCTCTAATCTACTTATTTCTTTTACACAAATCATTTCATAAATTATGTGGATGATTTCTTTCATTTTTGATTTTCAAGTTTTATTCAGGAGGAATGATTTACTGACTCCTTGTTTGCCTTTGTAACATACTTGATTCGATGGAATCCTTTTTGACATTTAAATACCAATGTATCTTTTTATGTGCAAAATAGCTAGGCCTTGAACAGACGAAATTTGACACTTCATTTACATAGCTTGGCAGCAGCTTTTTGTGAAATATTTCAATTTTTCCTCACCTCATTAATTAAGTTTTTTATAATTACCCAGATTACTTTCAAGCAGTTACGTATGTTCATACAAACCTAGAGCTCACGCTGATCACTTTGATACCTCGTTTACTGTTTCTTTCCCTTTGTTTGGCTATGAAAATTCAGAAAAAACCTCATGGTGTAATTTAGAGGGAGTTTTGTTTTTGCTCTGCTCACGCGTTTACAAAAGTGAATCGAGTGTCAATCATACGATAAATAGTCCTTTCTGCGTGTTATCATTTCCAAATATCATCTTTTCGATATCTTGAACCGTTTATGAAATACAACAATTTTTACGACCACTTGATTACCAAAGCGCAGGAAAGGTTCCGCCCCGTCCGTGGATGTAACAACCAATATCTCAAGAATGAAAAGAAATATTCCGGTCTCAATTTTAAATACAGTTTAGATATATTATTACATTTCATCCACAATAATGTATGGCCTTAAATGAACTACATGGAAAGTCTATGCAATGTGATTTTACCTCTGCAAATTCTTCAAAATTTCGTGCACCCATGTACTCAATTTCGTGCAGCACAGTAACTATGACGAATAACGAAAATAAATTGAGACCTTTATCAAGCGACGATATCAAGCTGTAATATGCGGATGAACCAAATTTTTTCACCAAATAGTTTTCTTATAATCTCCTAAATATTTCAATGGCTGCCGTCGCGTCCGCTCCACTGTCTTGCCGAGAAGACACGTGGCTGTATCTCTCTGTCACACATGTTGCAGCAACAAGATTCAAATACGTTTGAATTCAAACGTAGCCAGTTGCAGCGGGAGACAGGCAGTGACACAGACATCGCTCACGTAGGACACTTCCGTAACTACACCTGCGGTTGTGTTTTGTCGCCTGAAGCTGTTGTGCACTGTCAGTCTCTTCTGTTGCTCACGTAGGACACAGCCTAAGTCACCTATGTCCATCAATTCCAGAGAGGGGGAGATGAGCTCAGACGCCACATTCCATCGTATGCCAGATGTGTGCGATCAGGTCGCATATCAACTGCAACTCGCCAATGTGTTCCTCAAACCACTCCATCACACTCCTGGCCTTGTGACATGGCACATGTTATTGAAAACTGCCACTACTGTCAATAAATGTGAGTCAAAGGGCTGTGCGTGGTCTGCAACCAGTGTATAATACTCATTTGCTATCATGGTGCCTTGAGCAAGCTCCACTGGATCCACAAGATCCCCCTGTGAATGTTCCCCACATCATGACGGCGGCACTGCCAGCTTGTCTCTCCACAGAACAGATGGGAGGAGCTTTTCCCCTGGAATATCATTCATGCCCTACCATCCGATTGATGAAGAAGCTATTGGGACTCATCAAACTGTACAATTGTACAATGCTCTGCCACTGCACCAACGTCCAGTGCCGATGGTCACGTGCCCATTTCAGTTTTAGTTGCTGATGTCACAGTGTTAACATTGCCACATGCAGTCATTACCTGTGGAGCCTATCATTAGAGGTGTTCAGTACACTGTGTTGAGACACAATTGCACTCTTCCAAGCATTGAAGACTGATGTTAGTGTCACCACAGTTCGCCACTTGTCCTGCTTTAGCAATCTGTGCAGCCTGTGACATCTGACAATGGGTATACTATTCTTTGTGAGTACTGTTTCACCCTGTGTATGCCATAAAGCATTTAACTGTGTCTGAGCCATAACAGGTTACCTCTCAACACAAAGTTCTTCAATTTCAGGTGCAGCACACTGAGCAACTGCTGCTCAGCTTCTAACAAATGACTAAGTTGCTCCACAGCCAGTCACTCCTCCCAAGCACCATTAGTTTAATGGTAATGAAGAGGATTGGTCTGAATATCACACGCAAGTCGAAGCCCACTTTGACACATACAATGTTACAGCTATGATGCCCATTGCTTTCTCTCCATCATCTGTCAGAACTGACATACTGACTGTGTTTCAAACTGTGCCCCAATTCAGTGTTCAAAATTGTGCCCCGATTTTCGTCATGATGACCTTGTTTGGAAGTTAGATGAACATTCTGTTGCTCAGATATGTATGACTGCAGTTAGGTTCTGATTTATTCGTCTCAAGAAGTTGCCCCAACAGTGTTTTGAACAGTGGATAGCTGAACTTACAGGGTTAAACAAGATATTTCAGGTTTACGTGCTTTGGGCTAAGCCATAGCATTATTTTGTTACATATTGCAGTCACATAAAATGTGTCAGACACATGCATTTGCACAGCTGTTCTAAAATTGCTTGAACACAATCTGAAAACAGTTTTGTCTATTGTGGAATCTAAGTACGGTGGACACAATTGAAGTTGACTTTGATTCTCCATCTATTTCTCTTGTTAAATGATGCACAAGACACCCAGTCTAAAGTTCATCCTAATGTTTAAGTGAATAAAACAGCGATCACATGAACAGTGAAAGTGAAGGTAAAAACTTTCGGTGGCATCGTATGTGAGGTTCACTGCAGAATACAATGAGAAAGTCGTCTTCAGTGCTTTTCAAATTACAGGAAACATTGTCCTTGGTGTGACACAAAATGCTTCCACATGGTATGCAAAGACCTAGCCTGACAGTCTGTTTACAAGGCAGCCTGGGCAAGCACAGGTCCGGTGCACGGATTCAGTGAAGCTTACACGAGGTGCATTTTGTGTCAATGTCACCAATAGAAAAGAAATTTTAGTTCGCAACTGGTGCATCAATAACACGACAGTATCAGTAGCCCACATCATCAGATGCCTACTTCTGTAGTATCTACAGATGACGCCAGTAGTGTGTGTGTGTGTGTGTGTGTGTGTGTGTGTGTGTGTGTGTGTGTGTCAGTGGGGGGGGACACTTGCGCGCGCTCACGCATGCAACATGCCAGCAACTTTTCGTGAACTTGCAATATATGTTTCATGCACTCAGTTCTAGGAACAGTGCAAAGATTTTTGGGTTAGACTTGTTCAATTTTTCAGTGCCTCTCATTAAAGTCTGCGACCCATGTGACAAGAACAGCAGACTGTGTGACCTAGATTTGCAGAGGACTAAAGATTGAGGTGCACAGAACCATTGAAGACAATGCAAAGCCACATTTTTTCATGTTTGGCCTGTCACACGTGCAATCTATGAGGAAGTTGCTCTACACAAACATTGACTAAACTGCCCATAACATTTGAGGAAACATCCTGGCAACTAAGTGCCAGAGTGGTGTCAACCTAGATTGCAGCCTGAGCTGACATCCGTGTATCTGTGGAGGTGCCACCCACAGACAGCCATCACACTGCCCCAGGTGTTTCACTTGCCATCGACCCAACCGACAGCATCTGTGTTACTGGATACGCGACTGCCACATGGTCAGTTTTTCAGTCAGTGCTCCTAGTCATTCGCAAGGTGGCTATCGTGGTGTGGACAACAAGCAGCCGTTGGCTGCTGTTCCACTTCCTCTCTTCTCATCTGTGTTCGCATTCAGGCTACCTCTCCCCCACCATCACCATGTGACAACACTAGATGACAATGGTATGGAGGTTTCGTGGTGGGGAAATATGGTGGTGTCAAAGACCGAGGTCCCATAGAACAATCGGTACCTCAGAATGAAACCACAAGTAAGCACTGTCACTGCCAGTTGCAGCAATGATTGAGAGATTTTTTCAAAGACACGCCCTCAACAGTTTCTGTATGCCACCACTGCTTAAATAACGTGAGACCAGTGTCTTGTTTAACTTTAACTCTGCACTAATTGCTTAAAATGACAGTATTGTCCCTCTACACAGCCAGCAGCGCAAGAGTTCATTAGACGCCACCATGTAGTAAAGTTTACAGTCATACATTGAGAGGAGGTACTTATGTGGTAAATTAGTGTTTAGCGACAGTGACAAACACCACATTCCTGTTAACATGGATTGTTTCAAAGTTAACTATTTCATCATCTTCAAGTTATGATAAAGAAATACAGTATAATAGTTTGGGTGTGTTGTAGAATCCACTCTGCCTTCTCCAGCAGTAAATCTAAGAAATCCGCATAGTGCTAACAAGTTTTTTTCATCAAGCACAACAGTTCAGAATATCGCACACGCGCGCACACACGCACACAGATTAATGGTGATCATCTTGTGCTTACCTGGACTCTGGTGTCTCCGCGAGCAGCTTGCTGACCTCTATGACGTCTTCTGGCTGGGTGCGTACTGCGTCAGCCCAGCCCTGCGTTGCCATCACTTCATGCGTGCGCCCCTTTATGTAGGAGATGGTGGTCAGCCTGAGGCCAGGGCAGCAGTGACGCACAGCAAGAACAGCTGTGGCCGCCGCATTGTCCACAGCCAGTGCTGTGGCCAGCTGCTGCTCGCACTGAGCCTTCAGGCTAAGCACGCCATACTTGTCGGCGGCGACTAGTAATTGTGCAGCCATGCTCGCCAGCTGGGGGGCATGGAAGGTATACATGAACGTCAGTAGCTCTCTCAGCACTGGTCCGTCCACATCTCTTATGTCAACCAGGCCACTGCTGGACTCCACCATGTCATGGCGAAACATTGCGGCAAACACGGGGCTCCCGGTAACTAGGACGGCTGTGTGCGCCACCAGCCGCGTCTCCCCCGCCGCCAAAGTCACCATGTTACCTTCCCCAGCGTCTAGTAGGCCACCCAGGTATGCAGGTGTGCTCTCCTGAACTCCCTTGCCGGCTGCCATTGTAGTCGATTCTGAAACACAGCGTTACTGAACAGCACTGTCGTTACGCAGCACCATCAACAAGTGTAGACCTGTATCGATTGACAGTTCGTTAAAACTGTAATATATCTGTTGTGTAATATTGTTGCAACAGGTGAAATGCTACAAGTCTTTGATATCACAATTTTCAAGGTTTTCAATTTAGTTGCAGCATCCTAACTTTCCACAAGATGTCTTTAGAAATAGAGGAGACCAAATTTCTTCAATTTGCAGCTAAGTGCACAAATCTTGCAGTCTTTCAAAATGAAGGAGCTTAGTGTTTTAACATACCATCAGCATCGAGGTCATCTGGGTTTGGGTACAAACTCGGATTAGCTAAGGATGGGGAAGGAAATTGGCCACGCTCTACTTTGAGTTCATTCTAATGTCATTTACATTCAATCGAGCCACAAATTACCTTAACAAATGGTTCAAATGGCTCTGAGCACTATGGGACTTAACATCGGAGGTCATCAGTCCCCAAGAACTTAGAACTAATTAAACCAAACTAACCTAAGGGCATCACACACATCCATGCCCGAGGCAGGATTCGAACCAGCGTCCGTAGCGGTCGCGAGGTTTCAGACCGGAGCGCCTAGAACCGCATGGCCACAGCAGCCGGCTTTCTTTAATAGCCCATATGCGAAAATGTCTGACCCCACTTGAGTTTGTAAAATGCAAAATATTTATTGAAATACTACAATGCTTGTAGTACCTATAATACTTTGTTGGAAATGGGTTTGTGTTATGAAAGAAAGATATTCATGAACTGTAATTTTAAAAAAACAGTTTCTACAATTTTTATCCAATACTCTAAAATGTAGTACTTGTACAGTATAAGCAGAAATTTTTCCAGGGAGGGGGGCATAATTTATCACTTTTGAGATGTTATCATGCCTCCAGAACTCTCCACGAAATGATCGATGTCAACTCAGTATTTGTATTTATTATGGGTAAATTACTTTGATACTTACAAGACGGGCATGACTCAATTACCTTCTTTGAAGTAAACCTTTCTGTGTTATTAATAGGATTTTGGACATGACACTTTTCTGAAGTTGACGATCTAACGTTTTATCATTCTACGATAGCATTCAACATGTGTTCAAGAAAATGACCAATAAGTTAGGAAATAAAACTGCAAAATATTTAGAAAACATTTTTATCAAGTACTAGTAACGTTAAACTGATACGAAAATGAAAAATTTGAAGTATAAAACGATTAGAAATGAGAATAGTATTTGTTATAAGGAAAATGAACAAGTCAAAGAGCCTTTGAGTAATCTTTCAGGAAAGTGATAAAGCAGAAAACAAATTTTAAGGCATAGCGTAATGCACAGGCCATTCTGTTACTACATTGTTCCGGAAAGCGCTACGTTTAGCTACTGATGATTCGTTACGAAACCTGTGACGCACACTGATTCCACGACAGCGGTTTAAATGCCTCGTATGCAACTCCACAGCAATATTTCAAAGAAGGCAGTAAAGGAAGTCGACAGAGAGGCTATTTTCAGTCTTTTTATGATCCAAGGTAAAATGGCATGTTTATTGTTGTGGAAGGCAGACCGACTTACAGCCGAACGAAGCCCGCGCTCCATAACCACACGTCTGGTGTCACATTTTCTAAGGAGAACATGACAACTTCTACAACATTATTTCAGTGGTACAGGCTGGCGCACGAAAAATCGGCCCCGAGTATTGGACTGCCCATTGTCGCCCACCAATCGTCATCTATTGTTTTGCAGTTGGGACTCGCATTGGCTTATTTGGTATTTCTTTATTGCCTAATTGTTGTTGTTGTTGTGGTCTTCAGTCCCGAGACTGGTTTGATGCAGCTCTCCATGCATTGCTAATTATTACATGTTTATCCCTTTATTGTATCTGCTCGTAACGGGCTTAGTTGGCGAGCAGTCAGTAACCAGGGCCGCTTTTCCGTGAGCGACCCTATACTATTTCACTGCAATCAGCCATGTAACGCTTCAATTGGCTACCACGAGAGGTTCTGCAGAATCACGGAAATTACTTCAACAAGTATGTGAGTTCTGCAATGAATAAAAACCCTGTATTCCAGAGGGAAGGCAAGTGCCCCCTCTTGGCGGCTTCCATCCTTCAGTCACCTACACTACTGGTTTTCAATTTTTCTTAAGAACCGTATTACATGCACAAATGAACGGTGAACAAATAAAGATGAACGGCTCCCAAAAAAGAACGATCACCAGTGAACTAGTGCTGAAGGTTGAACGTGTCTGTCCATCTCTACACAGCACCCAGCAGCCGTGTACCGCGGCAGGGTGGGTCAATGATGCGTTTCGTGGCAAATTTTACTTTTAAGATTGCCGCATTACTGAGAACCGACAACGAAATTCAACGTCTCTTAACATTTTCATCGTGCATAGAACTGGGGGGGGGGGGGGGGGGACAGCTAGGTAAGAAACGCGGTATTTGTTCGGAGTGTTGGGGCCTTACGACTGTCGTTTTAGAACGCATTTTAAATTGATGAATTTGTGTTTCGTTGCCATTTTATTGAAACGTTAACCACAAAAACACAGTGTCAACGAGTATCACTTATTCCGCATTTCACTACAGGATGAATGTCTGGTACCATTTTTTTTTCTTCGTCGTCTTGTTCTTCGAGTAATGCTAATTCAAAAACAAAGCTCGCAAGTTGAAATCTGCAAGTGAGCTTCTGTGGGTGGATTTTGTTCTCTCCAAAGAGTAAAAAAGCAGCGAGCAGAGCTAAGTGCAAACTTCGGCAAATTTGTAGCTGCAGACTTGTGAAATCGTGAAAATTTACGTCGGAGGGCACAGAACTCTGGGAGACTAATGTTGCTATGAAATTAATCACGCACACGTCACACTACAGGTGTGTTGAGTTCTGGCTGTGGCCGAGTTTCCACACTGTCGACGTAACCCGAGAATCGGTGAAACTGCGCAACCCTTTGCAAGCTGGAAGGCGGTGCGGAAACTCGACCTAACCGCAAATTCATTCGTTTAGCGTTCCCCCTGAAAACAAATGTACTCTCGTAGCGAAAATGCTGGGAAATTGAGACGTTTATTTCTCTGCTCCTATATGATAAATACTTTCTTCAGTCTTTTGTAAGGAATCTATTGTAATGTTGTTAACTGAATTTATCGTTCTGTTCAAAGTTTTGAAATACACTAATTGAACACTGATCGTATAAAGACACCACCGTATCCAATACACATATTCACTAGGCAGGCACACACGATGTGTGTGACCGCTTTGAAGTTTCTAACCCGACCATCGTTCTATTTTTCATTCCTTTAAAAACAGCTACTTTCCGTTTCAAAGAGAGACTACACACTGAAGCTTCATTTTCTTCAAAAAGAATTTAATGGCTATTTCACATATTTGGAGTGTTTACTCTCAGATCCCAAACGATCTGGATGTATTCGAATTACAAGTACAGCTAAGAATTGTTTGAAACACTGACTGCGTAAGGGGCTGCACCACACCGAAAGATGCGGAAATAATTTTTTATTTCTATCACCATCGAACGGAACCATCTTTTCTTCGACCTTGAAACAAACTTGGGGACAGGCTTCCGGCCTGTCCAGAACAGTGTCCCTCGCGCCGCCCACTGCCTGCAGCGCCCCCCCCCCCCCCCCCCCCCCCCCCCCACTCACGCGCGGCTACTCGTACTATGGACTCGCCGGGGCAGCGACACAGCCCGGCCGTTTTCAGGAAGAAAGAATGCGATCCCTGTGCCGAAGTCGCGACTGCAGGCGACGAAGCGCTGCTCAACTTGTCGAGAGGTATTGCAATAAAAGTACAGATATGCCTACGTTACGCCTTCTAGTACTTGTGCCTACTGCACGAACAACAAATGCTTTTTGTTTACAGAGAGCTGAAGTTAGTTAATTAGGCCTATGTTAGGCGACACTGAAAACATGGTGTATACGCGGACAAGGAAAAAAATTTCCCGGTTAAAAATACACTTTCTCCCAGGTGAAGACACGCTTTTTCCGTGATAAGTGACACTATATTTTCCCTTATCAATCCTTTGAATGGTTATGGTTTTTTACACGGCTGTAGAATTTCCTCGCACTTTAGAAAACGAAACTCAGGGAAGAAAAACACGTTTTGGAAATATATTTGGGGTTGAATTGGATTGTTTGGGGGAAGAGACCAAACAGCGAGGTCATCGGATTATGGAAGTCGGCCGTGCCCTTTCAAAGGAACCATCCAGGCACTTGCCTGGAGGGATTCAGAGAAATCACGGACAATCTACATCAGGGCGGCCGGGCGCGGGATTGAACCGTCGTCCTCCCGAATGCGAGTCCAAATATATTTGATGTGCAGCAACATCTGCGCTGCGTATTTTCGTATTACGAAAGTATACATTGGAATGCCACCAAACACCGCATGTCACTTTCCGAATCATTGAAATCGAGATTGCGAAGCGCTTTTGTAAGCCAGTCATAGCTCATGTCACGTGATCTCGCCAGTCGATGACAGTGGATATTCAGAGCATAGATAGGACACGTGATGTAGACAGCCAACAGCAACATCACTGTTCAGTAGCACGAACACGCAAACAGGGAAAGTTAACAGTTTAAATTAATATACGTAGCGTTGCTACAAGAAAAGAAAAGCTTACACATATAATATTGGTCTCTAACGTTAATAAGCTACAACAGAAGCTAAGCTTTCGCATATAATGATCTTTTTTGCGCCTGTTACATCATATATCATACAAATGTGCCAGTAAAATTTTTAATGACATAAATGTCTGATCTTCAGGGTTTGAAATCCTAAATGGCTCGCTATCAAGGAGTTGATTTTTAAATGAGAGTTAAACGCTCCGTGATTTAAGAAATTCATGGTACATTCTCGCACATAGTTCAACTTACGTAAAAGATATTTACTTTGAAAGTAACGCATTTCAAACCACCAGTCCCAGTGTTTTCCCGCGACCTGTCAGAAATAGGTTCGTTTCAGCAGTTGCCAGAGAATATAGATAACAGGCGACACAGCGCTTGCGCAGCTATGATGACGTAATAAGCCCGTATGTATGTACGTGTAAAACATTGAAAGCTCACACATATGTCATAAAAGAAACAAGACATCAGAGGATACTCCAAGAGCATCGGAATTTCGTGAACCATACTAAAATGTGCACATTTAAAGTGCATACTTAAAGTGCACATTCGTATGTCCAGATTCCCAATGAATTAGGCCTCGACCTGATATTAAGCTTTTCAGTGTGGTTTTCGGGATGTAAATTTTCTTGCAGCGCCAGTACTGTATTATATCATGTTTGGTTCTTTATTATGGCATAATGCCATACGTACTAGAGGATGGAAACGTGCACTAGAAATGCAGCGAACAGTTCAAACTAGCAAGTACTGTGGAATTAAACATTTCATTTCAGGTACGTTGACCTCTTCAGCAGAAAAGGTTAATAAAAGCCAAATTTCTTTGGCAAACAGATGACAGTAACTTCATTGTTCTGCAAGGCGATTAATGCTTGCCTGTCACAAAGGTGGAAATAAAATTTGAAACTAATGACATATTTTAGCTTTCCGTAATTATGTGAATGTATTTTAATTCACTTGATGGCTCCTGACCACAGGTATTCGTTTTGTTTTCATTTGACATGAGAGTAAACGAAGGGGAAACAGCAAAATCACTGAATGTAAACACGGGTCACGTGGAGACTACCCACTGTAACTCAGACTGCTCTGCGCATCAGCCCCGGATCTACAGATATTTGCGAAACGGGTCAATACTAAAAAAAAATCGAATTTTCAAAAATATGTTCATCTTGTAGCGCACATCTTTCTGAAAAGTCGAACACAAAACATGTGTGTTCGAGGAAATGTCATACATATTATTTGGCCTTAAGTGTGCCAAAGTGCAGTGCTCTTGATAAAGCATTCTTTTACCGCAAGTCACTGTATTTCACTCTGTGGAATTGATACGTGTAAATTTTGTAATGGATGCCATCAAACTATATTCAGGACAGTGGAAATTGAAATATCTTGTGGTGCCTCTCCTGCTCCCTGTCGGCCGGTTTGACAGCCTGCCCCCTCTAAAAAATCTCGCAATTAACAGTGGATGGGATTATTTGTAATCGGGAGAACAATAACTTCAGAAAATTTGCACCCTTTATTGCCAATTAGCTAATAACTTGCTGTTTTGTGTGACAGAATTAAATATCGGACACACAAAACTAATACAGACAAGAGACATGGAAGAATGTACACATTTCTTCAATCCTTAGCTCCTAGCATATTTTTCTCTCTAATCTTGCTACAGCTTTACATGGCGTGCTTTCCTTTCTGCGAAATAATCTATTACCTCATCAAAGTTCGTCGAACGTTTTGCTACATGAAAAATCGAAATGTTATCTAATTATTTTCCGGTTAGGCGTTATTACGTGTTCGTACAACACGTTTTCCGCGTTACTTCCAGAATAGAACTTAAGCGGCTGCTAGCCGGGGACTGTACAACTGGTCCTTACTAGAGTAGCTATCTGGACAAAAATTTTCTGTCAAAATTTAATTTTCTTGGATACACCGAGAAGATAATACGTAATCTTTCTCACCCATTATTCCTGCCAGTCGTTTATTTCCATTCTGGTAGTATGAATCTATGGATTTCGCTAGTAATTATAACAACCCCGATCATTCGCAAACCCAATCAACCACACAATCAAGACAGCGATTGGCATTCATCCGTTCGGCTTTACTCTGCTCAGCTCGTATAGCCCCGTCCCCTTTTGTCTGCGTGAAGTTTATTTCTAGATTCGACGAGGATTCTCCTAACGCCGGCCACGGTGGCCGCGCGCTTCTAGCGCTGCAGTCCGAAACCGCGGGACTCCTACGGTCACAGGATCGAATCCTGCCTCGAGCATGGATGTGTGTGATGTCCTTGGTTAGCTAGGTTTAAGTAGTTCTAAGTTCTAGGGGACTGATGACCTATGATGTTAAGTCCCATAGTGTTCAGAGCCACTTGAATCATTTTTTGATACTCCTAACAGAGACATTACGAACAATATGCACGCATTCAAATATGAACTTATGATTCATTAAGAAATCAACTTAAAATGTGTTCAAAAACCAGAAGGGAAGCTTTTCAAAATCATAAGAATAAACGATAGACAAACGTGCGCTGGATCCTAGGCGCTTGGTGAAGCAAGTCCCCCACCCCCCTCAAGAATATGAATTTGGAGGCCCTTTTTTCCCGGTGGCATCTAGCTGCCTGCTGCGACTGCTTCACAGCCAACAGTGACATTCCTTTGGCCAAAGTGGGAGAAACTACTCAAACGCGACTCAACTGCTAACGCGCATGAGCCCACTCGTAACTGCTAAAACGAATCAAATGTAAACAGTTGTGACTTCACGCTCATCGGAGGCAATTTGTTGTTATGAAGCATTGCATAGTCTTCCCAAAGCCTTTGACACATTTTGCTGTTCGCAGACGCTTGCACGAGCACTGTATGTCGTCGTTGTACATGGCGCATTTCCTTTGCAATTTATTTTCGTTTTCTCTCTCGTTTATGTTTTATTGTTGAAGTATTATTCTGCAGTAGCGGGAAACAGTAATATCCTTTGTTAGAGTACCGGTTCTTACCAGTCAAAATTACAAAAATTTAACTGAAAACTAAAACAATGAAAAATTCCCGGGTTTTTGCCGGTTTTCTCCCGGATGAAATTATTCCCGGGTTTTTCCCGGATCGTATACACTCTGTGAAACACTTTCTGCCAAGTGCACTTATTTCCGTGTTGAGGTTTTGCTGTATACGAAACCTACTTTGAGTGGCCATCCGCCTCGTTCACCAAGTAGCCTGTTATGTATTTAGGTATTTGCCTGTCACGATATTAAATTGTAAAAGTAAAGAAAAGAAAAAGTTTAAACAGGCAGGCAGATAAAATATATCGTAAAGTGTAAATATTACTGCCTCATTTGAAAGAATGTGTACATAGTCATATTTAAGTAAATAAAGGCAATACATGGAAGCGACACAAAGTACTTCTCAGGACAGGGAATCGTTACTAAGAAATTACAGAGAACTTGCTGCAAATTCGTGTTCCGCACATCAATACTATTAATTCGGTCTCTCAGAATCTAGATACCCTGCGATGAAATACATCAACAGATTACAAAGTAGTTTAAATTTGCTACGTGGTTAACACAAGCAATCACACACAGCAATCATGCCTACAAAAGTGTCAAACGTGCGGCATCCACGACAGACTTGAGCCTTCGACAGACGTGATGATCGGTCATTCTTCCAGCAAAAAGTAAAACCCTCTCGGTAGCTGGAGACGTCTGGCAGTTTTCCAGATCTCAACTCGATTACCGTATTTATATACTTCCCTCAAATGGACTAACTTGTACTGGAGTAAACGAATAGGTCACGTTAAGTATAGGCCTATTTCTGTTTTGTGTTACAGGGCCCTACACTTAATGGAATAAGTGAACAAAGCCAGAAATTGAGCTTCGAATTTTACCTACAGTGCTGCGGCAAAGTAACGTACTTTCTTTCACAGCTGCGATAACAAATCTACCTCAATTCTCCCAATTATTACACTCGAAATGACAATTTCAATTCTACCGTCGTTATCGGCTGCGCGTAAGAATTTACACTTCTCTTTAACCCTTAACTCACGAAGGGTTATCTCCCAGCCCGCGTGAAAATTTCGAACTGTCTCTCGAAGGTCAATTCTGGCAGAATGCTTCTATATCCCCACCTGCCTTTTCCCTCAAGCACCAACTCCACAATATTTTGTGAGCTGCACTACTGTCTTCTTTGTCTGTTGTTTACACGTGTTACTGACAAGTGATGTCTCCTAGACCGCGACTCGTGAACTTTTCAGTTTTAACGATCGAAAGTTTAATGAAACCATTTGTCAGTGGATGCAGGGACATGTCAATGACAAAGGCCAAGAAATAGCCGGATTTTACGAGATCCAGTGATCGCAGTTCTGCTGGCGAAGGGTCATTCAGAGGAAGAACTTCAGGACAATTGTGATGTGGTCCTCTGTTTCTACAATAAAATTCTTAATGCTTTAGTTAAAATTTTATGTTCACTGTGGTGATATAGAAAACTGAATGTCACTTTTTCAGACTTTCGTTTTGTATCTATAGAGCAGTTTTTATGTGCACGTTGAAATCCCAGCATTTAGTTGATGTGAGAATTTACTTGCTACAGATGTACTGTACTTTTTGAGAATCTAAAATTCAGTTCTGTGAAACTTCGTTTATGTCTACTATTTAAAAATCCGCACAAAATGTTAAATAAAAAGTAAACTCCTGCAAATCAATAAAGATTATTTAAAAAACACTTAAGTAATTCTAAAACGAAATGTCATTTAACTTAAAAATATCAAATTATTTGCGCCTTAATTCTCAGATTAAACACAGGGATCTCAGAGACCCCATCTCGTAGTATAAGTTACAGAAAAGTCACTTTGATAGTTAAGGGTTAATCTCGTCATTTGACTCATTTTTTAACAGTTTCACGTGGCACAAGGGAGCTGCACGAAAATAAATTTAAAACGGTGGTAGAGACATGGCTGAAGGAGAAAGCATTCTCTAGTACAAGTGAATTCATATGTAATAACAAAACCTTTTATACAATGAAAAATAAGATAGTCTTTTATATAATGAAAAATAAGATGCTCTTTTATATAACAAAGTGTGATTGTGAACTAACAAAATTGTATCTTACGACATACAACAAAATTTGTCTGTGCAACCGGTGTAACTAATTATGGACGAGTAGAAGATATGCAATATTTACGTAATAGTATCTATATGTTAACCTTTTGTATAACCATCTGTGGAATTATGTATCTACTCTTTGTATAATTTGTGTAACAAACTGTATAATTATGTAACAAATGACGATGCCTTATACAACAAAGGTTGTCTACAGGCAAATAAAATCCAATTCAATTCAAGTAAAGAAGTTGGTAAGTGACAGCGCCAGAACCGGTAACATTCGTTGCTTCGTACAGAAAAATACGACTAATGCGGAAGCATGACTGCAACAACTTTTCTGCACAACAAGCCGCACACAAATCCGACGCGTCTCAAAGAGATCTCTGATGCGTTGTAAACGCAGCATGCTCTCGTATCACGCAACTTTTAACACCAGAAAAGCCAAACGAAGCGCTGCAGCACTGCAGAGAACAAAAAACGTGTGGTATTTGATCGCTTCCCCCTCAGCAGCAAATCTCAAAAGAGGAGACGTGACAGAACGATAAAAAAACAGATTTATTTCATGAAGCAGGAACATTACGGTAACTTTTCAAGGATTCGCAAACTACTCACCCCATCTTCGGCTCAGTCCAACCAAGATATAGGGGAACGCGACAAATCGCACGTTCACCACAGCCTCACTTCCAGAACATTGTGAAAATATTGAAATTCACGCAAGCGCTGTGTTTCACCGCCAGAATCATGTCGGCATGTCGCCACGTGTTCTGCTTCGCGAGTCGATTCGGAACGCCCGCGCACGAAACAGCTTTTCTTCCCCCAAGTTACGCGTATTTTTGCATTTATTTATGAACATAACATTATAACAATACATGTACAGAAAAATGTAACTACGTCTGATTACTTTAGAAATGAGTTAAAGTGTGTAATATTTGTCATATAAAAGCGAGAAAAAGAGAAGAACGATTTGAAATTATTCTGAACGTGTCTTCAATGCCGCCAGTATTCTCATTATGAAACGCTGTATGAATATGGTCTCGTTAATTTGCGCTCCGTTTTAAGCAAAAACAAGTTTTTGTCGTGTCTAAATATTTATGACTTATCTCCTGACGCGTTTGCCGTACAATGATATAATTTAGCCGATACTTTCAGTGGTGTATGTGGTTACTGTCTGCGAAGTGCGCTGCAAACAGCGTCGGTACTAATGAAGCAACAAAACGCCATGTCTGATGCCGAAGTTGACTGCACGAGCAGCGAAAGTGTGGTTGTTCACGTTGTGTGTGGTTTGTAGGGCCAGGAGGAAAGAGGATAGCGAGAGAAATAACAGCCTTTGAAATTTTGTTGAGTTTATCGTAAACGCTAAGCTGTCTCGTTCTCAAATACTGGGTGACTACCGTCCGGGAATTTCAACGCCTGCAAGAGACACTAAGTGGACTGTGATACTTTTCTTACTGCGTGAGACCCGTAACAAAATTGTACCTCTTAAATACTAGACTACGACAGCATTTTAGATGTTTAAATTCGGCCAGTTTATGTGAAACATTCAAAATTAAATTTCTGCTGGGAGTTCCGTAACAGAGATGGCTACGGCTGATGGAACCAGAGGCAGAAGACCTAGTGTCGCACTAAAACTCACTCAGTCTGCTGCATTTGATGGTTATCGCCGACTTTCGTCCTACGAACATATTTTATTTCGATGCAGCGACATAATAAAGAACGCGTGGTTTTGACTTTAAATACGTGTGGTACGAGAATTCTGCAGGAATCTACACTGGCACATCTCTGCAGGAATCTACACTGGCACATCGAAACACTGACCGACTGAATGTGGCGCTATTTTCCATTTGTACCACGTTATTCTCTCTCAGGTTTTCAGCGATTAAATGACTCTACAAAAGGCAGGAAATAACGAGCAAAAAATTATTAAACACTCGACACTGTAAATTAACACACTATTCGCCATTCGTAGCGATGCTAATTTTCTGTTTTCAAAGTACGACGCTGTTTTGGAGAGGAGCAATTTTGCTGAGTTTGCGAGTTAGGCGACGGACCACACAAAAGCGTGGAAAACAGCGGAACAACGTCCGCAGCTTCCAGAAATTACAGTAGAGGCCGGCTGCCCGCCTTACCTTCCTCTGGTATCCCCCGGAGAAGTGATAGAAAGCAGCTCTCGAGCAGACAGCACCGCGTCTCGCCGTTCTACACGCCTGGCTCCTCACTCCAGAACTGGGCCGCACAAACAGCCGAGGCGCGCGGCTACCCCCACCCAGCGCTGACGTCACGGGGCGGCGTTGCCAGCTGGGCCCAGGGCAGGCGAGGGAGCGGCTGCGGCAGAGCCGGCCGGCGAGGCGTCTACGTCGGTGTGCGCACTGCCGGGCCGCCTGCCTCCATCCACACCACGGTGTCTCGTGGTGCGCTTTGCTGTTCGCAAGGCAAACCCCGTTTACGTGGGGCTCCCAACACATGATTTCGTAACGAACCGAATTCCCAACACCGCTTCTGCGTAGTCATATAAACACTTCAAAATCTACTCTTTTTTTTCCTGCCTTTGCACAGGTGTTCAATAGCACCCGCTGAGATGCATGCCATTTGTCAATGCGGTGTTCAAATTGTTCCCACACTGCAGCGAGCAGGTTTCAAGTCACAGCTTCCATAGCTTCTGTTCTGCGATGTTTCAGTTCATTCAAGTAACGGAACCACATAAACAGTCTTTCATAAGCCCCCACAAGGAATAATCACAAACAGTCCGGTCCGGTGACCTTGGAGGCCAGTAATGTAAGACTATCATTTGGTCCATTGGCGTGAGCTGCAGTCCCTTGGCGTGAGGCCGCATCAGGAGTGTGAGCAGGGGGTTGGGTGGGGTGGGGTGGTGTGGCGGGGGCCGCGGCGCGCAGCCCTCTGCTGGTGCGGCCTTGAGCGCCTGCGGTCGCCGCCCGCCCCCCAAGGCTGCCACCCCGTTGCCGCTCGCTCCTGAATTGGGTTCCGCCACGGAGGAAGACTGCCGTTACCACCGCCGTTCTGCTTCGACGCGATCCTGACACAACACAGATTACACGTTCAAATGTGTCCTCACACATAATCGAAAGTATTATTTCGCTGAGTAGGTTTCATTTAATTTCAGGTGCCTTGCAACAGCACGTTAAACAGTCGAGTTCTCTCAACAAAAAAGACTTACATTCTAATTTTACAACATCTTAAATTTGTCGTGAGTGCTTTACAATTGGCGTACCATTTACAAGAAAAGATACTCTAACCCAGGAATATTTAATCTAAAGTGTGCCATGATTACATGTAGCAAAAGTTTAGTGACAAAATAATAGGCTGATCTGCGAATATTTTAGTCCAAAGTGTGTCATGAATATTTTACATGTGGCACATACATTTGAACACAAAATTGTCAATACTCTTTCCCTTTGATGGGCCAGTCACAGGATGAGAAACTAAAATTCGTCACTGTTGCGAAATGTTTGGCTATGAGGTAGAGGTAGCTGAGGATGCGGCCCCTTTTACCAAATCGTCTCTCCCGATCATGCAGTAGTTCGCAAAGTTTACTACGTCACTTTCTTCCATCAGGTTTTCGTTCTCATGTACTCTATATACTGGCAAACTGATTAAACGAGTTAGTACCCCAAAGTTAGAGTCTATGCTAACCATTTATTCTTGAGGTTCATTTTATTTCTTCACTATTGAAATTACTCCACGAATTAGTAATATCATAGATGGAGAAATCAAGACACTTTAAAGGTCTCAGTAACATGCAACCCTTCACTCGCAGCATTGAGGCTTAGGTGCATTTGCTCCTTCAATTACACGTGCAAAAGTCCATTAAGTCACACAGTCTGAATACTAGCCCACAATTACTAACGTTACAAACAGCGAACACTATAAAACAACTAAAAGACTCTTTTAGTAAAAATACAATTCCGTCATTTACATCACTGAAGTTAAGGTTTGCTTTTGCTCATTCACTTTACTGTTGTCCCTGATTAGGATGTCTTCCTTCCAGACCTGTTCTGTGCCCATCGTTTCTTATCTGAGGCTTTCAATCTTCGTTGAGGTACCATCAATTTGTTCAGCATTAATGTGTTAACACGTGATTAACAGTGGCTATGTTATCTTATCTAAAAGTGTTTACCCAGGCGTATAAATTCCTCATGGATAATTTCCTTTACTAGTTATTTGCGATTGTGCTAATGGCAAAAGTTTGCAACAAATTTAGCTACCTGGTATAATGTAAATTTATGTCTAAACTTAATTTAAAATCATGGTAGTTAACGATAAAATTTCTCTTGTTAATGATTATTTAAATATTTATGCTTATCAAGGTTAACCATTATGATTCTTTTATTTTTACATACTTATAAACACTGCTTTTTCTATTCCCTGTTCTCTGCTTTGCCTTGAAAGGTGTCTCATTGTAAGGAGAGTTGTGGAACATTGTCGCTGCAAGTAGATCTCCATCACGATATGGTCTGGTCGTGGTTTCCGTCGGCACAGTCCCAGATATACTTCGTCGTCCTGAAACACAGAATTCTCAGGCTCTTCCCTCTGTCGGAGTTCCCTTTCTTGATCTACACTATCTTTCTACAACGCATGTGCTCCCTTACGGCACACAACATATCGCCTCTATGGGCTTCTCAACATCCACTCTTTACATGGCGCATTCCGCTTTAGAATCGCTTAAGACGTTCCTATACGGCGCAAATCTACTACTACTATCGACGCGACCAGTGCTCGTCCATTCTGTTTCCTTTTATTAGAAAATGCACCTTGACCTGCCTCTCATTCACTCGGGCATACTGCCTTGGACTGTCACTGCAACCAGACATCAACCAAATCACATGAATAACTTGCTTTGCTGAATTTGCAAGCGACATACATTCAGAGAACTATGATTTAAATATTTATTTGTGAGTTGAAAAACATAGAATAATATAAACCTTCGTTCCGATAATGATTACATTAAAACACAATTGATCCTACCTTAGTACCCCATTGCTTCCACAGTTTTAAGTTGCTGATGTGGTGTAAACCACGGGATTTTCTCGTACGAAGACTGTGTATTTCAAATGTATTTTCGTGTGCCACTCTTTTTACACGAAATGTTCCGTCATACAGATTGAAAAATTTACTGCACAGATAACTAGGTTTCTTTGACAACCGGTGAGAACAGACTAGGACTTTTATCTGCCTCCTGCACATGTATCTGGCGCAATGGACCTTTGTGCCGTCGTTTTCTGTTTTCAGCTTCCACTGTGATACGTTTTACAGCATGACGAAATACTTCCGTATGTCTCAGTTTCTGTGACGCCGGATAGTTCACGCACGATCTCTCTGATCCTGTCACGTGGCGTTTTATTCTTTAATAGAGTTAACGGACAAATTCCTGTTGATCCATGGGGCATTGTGTTCTGTATTCTCTCGAATTCCTCTATATACAGAGCCCAGTTCTTATGTTGTTTGTGGCAATAGATTCTACAAAGTTTACCTAGTTCCTTTATCGTTCGTTCGGCGGGATTCGAATGCGCGCTGTTTCTGGATATAAAGATGGGCGTGATTTGTCGTCTGTGTAACAGTGATCTCCACTCTTTGGACCCAAACTGTGGTCCGCTGTCGGACATCATCCCTTTTACGCGTCCGACTTTGGCGAGAAAGTCTCGCACGAACGCTGTGCATACCGCTTTGGCAGTCGTGCGGTGTAGCGGAGTGAATGCGACGTACTTTGACGCCAGCTCTACCACTACCACAACATATCGACACCCATTTAAATGCGCGAAGAGGTCAGCTGCTGCTAATTCATTCAATTGTGTTGGCACTATCGGATATAACGGTGCTTTGAACGACACAGTTGGTGGTTTTGCCTGTTTGGGAACTTTTACACGTGTTGAGGACAGTTATAATGCGACTGGCCATGTTGTGAAAGAAAACTGACTCTTGTAACTTCTTGCAACAATTTTGTGCCTCAAAGTTTCCGTAGCTTAGATGACACTACCAGAGTAGTTTGTTAATGAGCTCATTTGGAATGCAAAGCGCCAGTTTATCTCATTAGGGCATTTTCGGAAGAAAAGAACACGATTTTCAGTTGTATATTATTCCCTCAAAGATGAAGTTCTTTCTTCGTTCACTTTATTTTTTATCAGAGACCATGTAGGATCTTTATCTCATTCTTTCCCTATCCCTGTGAGTGTTAGAATCATAAAATTTTCGAATGGAACTAGTTTCATGTATAATACATGGAACGGCATCTCATTTTGTTCCATCTGCGCCTGTCATGAGTCCGTCAGGACTACGCGATAAGGCATGAGCCACGATATTTTGTGACCCACGAACACAGATAAGTGGGAATTGAAAATCTTGCATGTGTACTGCCCACTGTTTACGTCTGCCACGTTTTAATTTTGCGGTCATGAGAAACGGCAGGGCCTCGTGATCGGCATAAATATTTGTCTTTCGGCCTAACACTTAGTATCTAAATTTGGTAAAGGCCGAAATCATTGCTAAAGCCTCCAATTCTGTGAGAGTACTGTTTCTCTCGGGCTTCTTTAATACACAGCTAGCAAATGCTGTCAAAGTTTTGAAACAGCGTCATCCCCAATGCAGCTCGTGCACCACCTGTCCATAGGCAGAACTCCTTGTTTACATCGGGATGTGTGAGCAGTGGAGCAGCAAGAAGCGCCTTCTTCAATTCGTCGAAATCGACCTGCGCCCTTCCATCCCAGTTCCAAAAGGGTTTCTTCCTGGTTAGAGTGCATAGACGGGGGCCGTCACGCACGCTAGTTTCACAAAATGTTTATAAATATTTACTAGTGCTAAAAAACTGCGCTGTTGTATTCTTGTTTTGAGTACGGGAAAGCCCTGTATTGCACTGAGTTTTTCAGGATCGGGACAGATTCCCTCTGATGACACAATGTGTCCCAGGAGTTTCACTTCCCTTTTACCAAATTCGGATTTACTCAAATTTACAGGGACACCTTTACCTCTGAATGAGTTCAGCTGAACGTCGGGCAATTTACTGTGCTCTGACCGCCACCCCTCTGCAGTGAGCCCATCGTCTACGTATGGAGTCACCCTGTCCCTAATTTCCCTCGGTATCGCAGTGTCCAGCGCCCGCACGAATGCAGAAGACGAAACATCGAGCCCGAACGGAAGTTTGCGGAATTGAAAACATCGCCTGTAGCATGAGAAGGCAGTGCATTTTCTGCAGGAGGGAGCGAGATTGACCTGTCACATGCTCCGTCGAAGGTCGCGTGAGGTCAACACTTTTACTCCGTGAAATCGTTGTAATAATCCGTCTAGCGTTTCAGGGCGGTCCGTTTCCGGCTCAGTTATTGTATTAATCCTTCTCGAATAGAGCACGAGTCGGACAGAACCGTCCTCCTTTGCCACACGGAGCAACGGGCTGTTGCAGGGGCTCACAGCTGTCCCTATGGTGCCTTGTGATAACATTGATTGCATTTCTGCCTCGACTTTACTTCGAGACACTGACGGTATCCCATATGGACGAACGGAAAATTGGCGATGTCGCTTCACACGAAATTAGTCGACAAAATCCCGTATTGTTACTGGAATTTCTGAAAGCACTGCTGCGTTGTGTTGCAGAATTTTCTGCAGCTCTCTCCTGTCTTCCTCCGTCACGATATGCTCCGCTTTGTTTCTCATTACACCTGCGTCTTGGTTTTAGTTTTGCATACTGCGTACAAACCGAGTGCTGCCTAAAGGTTCATCCGATTCTATTCTCATACCGAATAATTCGGACACGAGATCGTCGGTGTCCGTCTCGTTGTTAAAATTTATTTATGCTGTGCGCCCTTGCAGGGCTAATGAAACACAGCTCCGCTTGAAATCAAGGACAGCTTGATACGTAATTATAAAGTCGGGTCCGAGAATCATCTCAGCTGCCAGAAACGGTAGCACCAAAAATACACCATTAAATACATGTGATTGGCACGTGAGTTTTAGGTGTACTTGTCTCCGCACATCTACACATTTCCTCTGCACGGCGCCCCTAGCTTTTGTTTTCTGCAGTGGTAAGGATGACCACTCACACTTTGCACTGCAACGATTCAAAACGTCTTCCCTAATCACAGACGTTTCGCTGCCTGAGTCTAGCACAGAAGGCACAATTATTCCGTTAATTTCTAAATTTATTACGAGGGACTATTCCGAAATTATATCGTCTCCTTCTTTCAGTAATTCTTCACGGATCTTCAAAATCCACGGAGAATTTACTGATTTGGTTTACCTCCTGTTCTTTGCGTACCCTCCGTCCTATTATCCAGTCATTCTTGGGTGCTGCGTGTCGTTTGACGCTGACGGTCTTTGTGGCGTGGGTCCGCACATCGCATCTCAGCTACTCGTTCCGAGTCTCGGCCGTTATTTGGCGGTCAGCGACCCACATCACGTGGTCTCTGATTGTCCTACGGACGCCAACTCCAACTTCCCCTCCCACGGTTTCTGTCCCGCGGTGCGGAATGTTACGGCCAATTCCGGTGGTCACCATTACATGGGGACGCGTTTTCTATGCTATTTCTGTTTTCATTCGAATTATTTTGGACTCTCGGTCGTCCAACTTCTTGCAGGAGATGTTGAAAAGAGGTGACATCTTTTAGTCCTCTTCCTGCTATCATTATTTCGCTCCTGAACTTTTCACGTAGTTTTGTTAAACATATTCAAATGAGCTGAGAAGGTAAGTAAGGTGCATCGAGATCCTGATTTCGTCGAGCTAAGTCGCGGGAGTAAGCGGCAGGGCGTGGACGATCACCTTCGCTAGCATTCGCAACAATTGGTCAGAAACGTGGTCAGAATGGAAGAAGACAGAGCATGTGAGAGGATTTTTGATGGCGAGGCTGTAGGCAGACGGCGGAGGGGAAGCCCCAGAAAGAGATGGGTGGATGGAGTTGAAGAAAACACGAAAAAGCTGTGTGTCAGAGGATGGAGACGGAAAGCCAGGGATCGGATAGAATGTTGCGATGCAGGCCAAGGCCCTTCAAGGGCTGTGGAGCCGAGGAGTAGTAAGTAAGTGGATGATCACAGTCGTTATAGTCTGGGTTCGTAAGAGTCACTAATTTTGTTCTTTCTTGTTCGGTCTCTGACCAGAATTCTCGAATGAAGTGTAGGCTTCGTCTCGGAGGTGGTTATACACGAACTTCATTTGTTAACAGCTCCCCCGATCATGTAGGTATGGCCCGTTATCAAGTTGTGAATTCCAAATTCGGGAGTGTTGCAAAGTATTTGGGTCTGGAAATAACGAGTACTTCAGTACCGAAGTGAAATGTTTCCAACAGTTTTCGTCTTCTGTTGTCGTGACCGCAGTTTCGTTAACGGAACTCGGATCTGCATCTGCAGATTGAACAGGCGCCATTCCATTTGATGAAGTTCGTCATGTACTTGACTTTGGTTTGTGTCCGCTTCCCTATCATATGATCCCCCATCTACTACGTGTCCGCGCCTGGCTGCCTCGCGCTCGTTCACTTGCAGCAGTTGATTTGGCAACTCACGGTTTCTTCTATTTATGTCATTCTGCGTCTGTTTCAAGCGTAATAGTGGCTGCGCCTCTTCGCTATCACGAACAGCCACAGGGAGTGTCCTATCAGATCCATTTTCCCTCCGTTCGGACGCACTTTCGACTGCCAAAGTCGGTACGCCTATTTTCTGCGTGACTTGGGCCATAGCGCCCGCTTGCGCCTTCAGTGCAGCCTGTTGTGGACACACTTACTGGCAAACACTGTTTAGAGTTTCCTGCTGAATTCGATTTTCTATTCGCTCGGTAATCTCCTCCATATCTTTACGTATTTTACGACTTCGGTACTTATTGCCCTATTACTTGATTGGTTATCTGTCGATCAACCCATTCACGCGGGTTTCGAGTTCTCCAAACTTTTGCGTTTGTTCCGCAAATCTTTGTTCCTGCTCATCGAACCGTTTATTCAAGTCTTCTGCTATGACAACAATTTTGTTTGTTAAATCTTCCGAAACTCGTTTCTGTTCTTCCGACTGTTGGTCTAATTTACGGTTTTGTTTTCGGACGAGTTTAAGAATTTCTCCTAAAATGTCATTATTGGTACCGGCGGTAACCGCGAATGTTGGTTGCGCGCTTTCTACACACGCCGCCCGCTCCAGAGTTTCATCTTGCGGAAGCGTGCTCTCGGCCACCCCCACCCCCACCCCCGCCTGCTCTAACGGTTCCTGCTCGGCCGACTGCAGCCCGCTGCCGTGCTCCTTTGTGCAGCCCTGCATACCCTGTGTGTGTGTCAGCGTTTACGCGCTCTCGCTTTCTTGGCTGCCGTTACGGTCTCCACTGCCTCTAAGTTGCACTCTGCGTTTTCTATAGCTCTACGACTATGCGCTCGCGCCCTTGTAACTCGCATACCACTATACGCCTAACGAAATGATTACACCCCAAAAGGAAAGAAAAAACTAATTAATTGTGCACAAATTTCTTTAGCCCTCCAAAAGATTTCACACAGTTAAAAAACAAAATAAAAACAAAAGCACCGCCGTATTTTCAACGCCGTTATCAACGCTGCAAGAGGACACAAAACAGAGTTGTGGATGCCTGAAAAAGAAGTGTAATTAGTACATCCTATCACAACTGACTGCTCGATCTGAAAATACCGGTGTCCGAATGAAAATCCTGGCAGGGGCGTCACACTAGTTTTGTTTGCATTTCATTAACTCTGCCTGTCTGTTCAATATAATTATTGAATTTATAATGGCAGGCTAAAGAGGAAGTTGCTTACTTTTGATAATATGAGTTTCTTTCATGCTTTGAGAGAAGATCTGGGACACACCCTTATTATCGCCGAGGTAACCTTCTCTGGCTATTATGCCCGTTAATAGACTAAGGTTTCGGCCCACCTAAATTCTGATAACAATCTGTCACCGATTAAGCTTTATTTTCGTGTACTCTCTTGCACCTACGGATATTTTATAAGGTCGCAACGGATAATGCAGTAGGAATTCGGGGTCAGTCAGAGAAAACTACGTTCTGGCCTGAACTAATCTTATGCCGAGAACTTATGACTGGGGCAGCCTAATCATAAATACTATTAACGTGACTCTTTTCAGGCATTGTTAGAAATAAGGTAGCGAGAAACATAAGTTGCTTTCAAATTGCAAGTTATTTTTACTTTCGATTATCTTTTTGCATTTAACAGTTTGACAAACGTTCATGATATTATTTACAAGGTATCAAATACCTTTCGAAATTCTATTTCACAATATCACACCTAAGAATTACATGCCGTGTTGGCTTCAATTTGCATAGTCCTGTGGGGAAGGGAAAGTCTTGGAACACGTGGTCACTGTTCTATTTTAACGACAGACATTCACATGCACTAAATAATCAACACGGGCAGGCAAATGTCGACAGCATTTCGCCGAGAAGATTTTTTTATACTTCATGGCTGCCATCGAGCAGGATTTTGTGGCGACGTATTGCTAGCGTGAAACGCTTTTAAGGAACACGGACTCGTCTCACAAAACGCGCACTCGTTACAAATTTGGAATAAAACACTCTGACATCGACGCAAGATAATTTAAAAATTCTCATCAATAATAAATGGAAATCTGTAACATCTCTTACTAAGTTTAATGAAGATTTAGATTTGTATTTATGGACTGCGTGGTCGCATCTGACGGAAATCACATTCTCAGAATACTCTGTATTCGGTTAATTCGACTAAAAGTCATAACCGGTCCCTAAATAATCATCATTGAAACATCTATCAAGAGGAAATTGTTGAGTTCAACAAATAAGTGAAATTCAAATACCTGTGTCCAGTATTCGACACAGCCGTTCTGAGGGAATGCCCGGCCGCTTACCTGTCTTCTAACACTCCCCAGAAATTTTGCATTTAGCGATCAATCAATTTTTTTAATGCATTTGTGGATTGATGTCTGCAACCATATTTGTCCGTTTAAGTCAGTCTTTCGATTATACATTTTGAAACTATATTCAGCGTGAAAAATCCTAAACTGGCAACAATACGGCTACAGCTACTTCTAATAATCAGATTTCGATATAGTGTTTCCCCTGCCTCAACAAACAGAACAATTCTTTCCTGTCTTAGTTCTTTGCTTTTAGCACTGCACTTGCAAGTTACCGCGGTCTGAAGTCGTTACAGTACATAGAGCTGAATTGTGAATGTTTATGGTGCAGTTAATCGCATTGTAATCAGTGATTTTCTTTGCATTTTATTAGTTGTCTCATCAAAATGTCGAAGCAAAAGGACAAAAAATACACCCAAAAGCGCAGAAAAGAGGTTCTTAGCCACAAACAATTGAAAAACCGGCTTGTTGAGATCCCCGCCGATCCTTCCAGTGTGTGATGTCGATTTTGCCAGTGCTATTTAAATTCGCATCTGTCGGATTTATTGAATCATTCAAAAAGCATGTAAAAGGTGCGGAATCCTTTTCCTCACAGGGACAGTTGCAACTAGATGCTCATGCAGTTAGGCAGTCAAATGAAATGAAATTTCTGTTGCAGAAGCTACATTCTGTTGATTTGTGACTAAACATTCCGCAATAAGGTCTGTGGATCACCTCTGCTGCCTTTCAAAAAGATGCCTTATAGGTGCTGACCATGTCTCTCAGATGCGTTTGCATAGAAGCAAGTGTAGTGGTGCGATTAAAAACATTGTTTACCTATATTTCAAGGCCAGTCTGAAAAGGATATAGGATACGGATATTTCTGTTTACTTTTGGATGAATCTAGACATTAGTGCCAGTAGATTGTTACCTGCGTGTGTCATATACTTTTCTGATGCCCAAGGTCGCATTGTTTCCACATTCTTGGGAATGGTAGAGTTAGAGGAAGGCAACACAATGGCAGTAACTAATGGTTTGAAATCTTTGCTTAATGAGTACGGTTTGAACATTCATTTAATGCGTGGTTTAGGTACTGACAATGCAGCAGTTATGGTAGGCATCAATAACTGTGTGCATCAGAATTTCAGAAGAGAAGTCCCTCATCTTGTCTTAATTCCTGGTCTCTGCCTTTCCGTGCACCTGGCGGCATCTTCTGCTGCAGCTGAAACTTTGTCCCAGAATTTGGAAATTTTGTTGTCAGAAACGTATTCTTGGTTTTCCAAGTCTTCATCTCGTCAAATTGCTTGTAGAAAGTTATTCGGTGCAATAAATGACGGAACTAATCCATTCAAAATCAGAAGTGCGACGGAGCTAATCCGTTCAAAATAGTTCAGAAGTGCAATACACTTCGGATGTCTATTTTAGAGGTTGTTTCTCGTGCTTTGTCTCAGTGGGTCGAACTAAAAACTCAGTTTGAGATAGCAGCGCTTCATGAGAAGTGCTACACTGTCCAAGTCATCCATAATGTGTACAGTGATGACGTGAACAAAATTTACCTTACTTTTCTGAAACATTATTTGGAAGACTGTCAGCTGGTAAACAAGGAATTTCAGTCAAATTCTGCCGACCAATCACGGCTCCTAAACGATATTGTTTTACTACTCAGTGGGCTCCTAAGGAGAATAGTTGTACCAGGGTATAGAGGCGATCTCTTAACAGCAGACGTTCGCAGTTATAAGTCGCCAAGAATATACTCAGGTCATGAAGTCGAAGTCTTACTGCAGAATATGAGTGCTCTCAAGAAAATTTCATCTGAGATTGAGAAAGTCATAAGGAAGAGATGTAAACATTTCTTGTTTTCCTTGCTTCTGAGCTGCAACGCCGCTTGCCCCAAAACGTAAAAGTGTTGCAATAAGTATCCTTAATTGCTCCACGAGAATGCTCGAGAGCTATAAAAGAACCAATAGTATAGCTGGCTAAGGAATTTGGCTTGTGAGACAGTACAGTAACAAAAATTGATTTTCAGTGGTCCAAGCTCACTACTATCCAATGGAAACAAATCGACAATACTGCTGCGTTCTGGAATGAAATTAGGTCATACAGAGATGCCAGAGGCTCAAATCCTTTCCGAGAACTCTGATCTTGCTATTATGCTTCGGTTTTACCGCGGTCCAATGCAGAGGTGGAAAGGGGCTTTAGCCAACTAAATTTGATAAGAAGATCTCTCCAGAACAGACCAACTATTCTTATTGTGAACGCCATGATTACAATAAGAGCTGGTCTTAATCGAGTCGTTAAGTCCTGTCACGATTATGAGCTGCTGGAGAATGTTCTCCAAGAAATCGGCACCTTGACAGGATATGCCCCAGTGGTATCTCCACCCGGTCCTAGTACTTCAGCAGACAGCCTACTACAGGATGAGATGGAAAATGAAATTCTGTGGCTTGAACTCTGCATTAATGTAGTGAGTGGAATCTGAACTTAGTGAACTTCCTTTTAGTAGTTGTAGTAATAATAATAATAATAATAATGGCTGATAGGGGAATTCCTGTAGATATGCAGGACGTGGGAATAAGGCATAGCAAATAAGCACCTGCGGATCAACTGAGGAATGAGGAAAATGGTCAACGGTCTCGAAGGCAGAAGAGGCGAAATCCCAATGGCAGAGAGGACGGATGAACTGACTTAAATCCACTTTGCGTCTGACTTGCAACAAGCGGCAAAGTGGTCAGCGTCTGATCACCAGAGGAGCCGCTGGAAATGTATGTTCTGGAACTATCCACTCCAGTCCTATGAAACTGGACTACGGTCCAAAACTTGTGATGATCAAGTACTACGAGGCGTGACAGGAAACAAATTTTTACCCCAGATGGTAACCAATCCATAGCTGCCATCAACAGGACAACCAGACTGTCGGATTCTGTGGAGTCTGGCTTGACATGCATACAGAGGGAGTCGGAGACGTCTGGCAAACTTCGCCCAAATACCAAAACATTTTTAGGAACCTTAAATAGAAATACTATCTTGCGGGTAGAGAAGTTGTATGAACTAGAGAAAATCCTTAACGAACAAAAATCGGAAATACCGACACTCCAAGAAACAAGACTGACCGACGAAAACGCAATGGATTTCGGGAACTATAGACTTTTCAAAAGCAAAACAGACGAACGTATTATCAAAAATACTCCACATTTAGGAGTTGCTTTTGCAGTCAAAAGAGCATACTCAACTCGGTAACTCATGTGACTCAACTCGGTAACTCATGTGAAGCCTGTAAATAATAGACTAATAACAATCACAATAAAGTGTGCAAACAAAACATACACACTGATAAATGTACACATGCCTATCAATGATGACAATAAAACAGATCACGCAAAGGTAGACAAATCGTGGGAAACACTAGAAGAAATAATATCAAAAACTCCACAAAACCACGTCAAAATCTTAGTAGGTGATTTCAATGCGCAGCTAGGCAAAGAAAGAAAATACAGGAAAACAATAGGAAACTTCCCAGCATATAAATGGACTAATCAAAATGGACGGGGATTGGTCGAATTCTTCAGAATATTCAACCGTAAAATCAGGTCAATGTATCTCAAGAAAACAAATGACACGGAGATGACCTAACTCACTCATTGGTGAATTCCAAACTGATCATGTAGCAATTTCCTATCCAAACCACAGAGAAACGATGAATATCCAAGTAAGAAAGGGTGCAAATGTAGACTGAGACCATTACCTAACGAGAATCAAACTACAGTTAAAAACTCAAGAGGTTCACATAAAGGAATCCACTAATCCCCAAATTTGACACTAGCCGGATCCAACCATCTTTCACAGAAGAATTAGAGAAAAAACCCTCCAACAATTAGAAGCAAACTAATCGAAACCGCACAAACACTGATACCTCTGCAAAAAAAAAAAAAAAACCTCCCTTGGTGGAACGAAGAATGTGAACAAGCAATCCAGTCTCGACAGGAAGCATACAGTAATTGGAACAGCAGAAAGACTGAGAAGAATTGAAAAACATTCTTGGCAGTGAGGAAAGAGACAGCCCAATTAATCAGAAAGACCAAAAGGAAATTCGAAAAGGACCAGCTACTTGAAATCGAGAAAAACTTTGACAGCAATAACACGCGAAATTTCTACAAGAATTTCAAAACAAAACTCATAGGATATCAAGCGCAAAATCTTTGTTTCAAGAAAGGAAATGGGCAATTTGCTCTAAACAATCAATAAGATTGCGAAGAACTTGCAAGATATTTTGCAAAAGTGCTGAACTGCGCAAAACAGAGATTTCCGCCTCAGGAACCTGAATCCACAAACCCAAACTCATTATCACCGGATGTTGAGGAAATCCCCAAACAGATCAAACGACTTGAAAACAATAAAGCTGCAGCTGAAGATGGACTCGTAGCGGAAATCCTCAAATCAGCAAGCCCAAATACTATAAAAGAAATCACCGAAGTAATACATGGCATTTGGCAAACAGAACGAATTCTGGACCACTGGAAAAATGCATTAATTCATCCTCTACTCAAGGAAGGAGATAGCTCGCATATAAACAACTATTGGGGAATTTTATTGATATCAGCAGCTTACAGAATTCTATCCCAGTGCTTTCTCGATAGAACACAACAACATTTAGAACAAAAAATTGCAGAATATGAGGCAGGATTCCGAGCAGGCCGTTCATGTCCAGAGCTGTTTCTGAACTTAAAACTAATCTTAAGACATCGTAGAATAAGTGGCAAACATGTAGTTTGCATATTAGTTGACTTTAAAAAAAGCCTACAATTCAGTTGATCGCCAATCATTATTCCAAATATTAAAAGAACAGGTTTTAGATCTGAAAACACTTGCAATCATATAACAGACATTAATAGACACAAAATTTATGGGAGAAATCTCTGAACCTATTCTGATCAAAACAGGAGTAAGACGAGGAGATGGACTCTCTCCACTACTGTTCAATTGCGTTCTTGAAAAGGTGATACAAGAATAGCGCTAACTGAAATCAGTCCTCAAGATCGACCAAGCAATTACTCTCGGCAGAGGAAAATTAACAGTAGATTGCTTAGCATTTGCAGATGATCCAGCCATCATAACTCGCGGCGTTTCAACAGGCAAAAAATAGATTGAATTCCTGAAAGAAGCTGCGGAAAAAGTCGACCAGCAAGTATCTTTTGAAAAGACAGAACATATGACTTGCAACAAACGAGCACCAAAATTCATGGAGACGAAATATATTGAGGCGCGTATACACTGAGTTCGCAACATTGTTCATAACATTGTTCGTGACTAGTAATGGACAACCGATGTTCGCAACATGTTCGCCGATCGCGTGCTGGCTTTCCAGTGACGTGGCAGAATGTAGGCGGATGACCGGGCTGGGGGCCAATGAGACGTGTGTATAACGCAGGTAAAAAAGGAATAATTGAAACAGCTCTGGTTGTGCGAGGTTTTCCATCCAGCATCGTCATACAGGCTGGGGCAAAACAATTTGACCAAAAGTGTAGGGTGGAGAGGCAGCATTAAACATAGGAATTTGAGTATAGCAACTAGGGATAGCAACTGAATATTTTCGGCGCAACAGGAACGCAACTGAAATCTAACAGACCGATGTCTTTACCCAAAATAATGGGTAACTTATAGTAGATGTATACGTAAACAGAATGTTTGGACTAATAAATCGCCACAATGAGAACAAGGTAAGTTTAAAGCATTACTTACACGTGTATCGTTCTTACCTGACGGACCAGGCAGTACTTCTTTAAAAAAATGAAGACAATCACATATCCATGCTGCCAGCACGCGATCCGCAAAATCGCGAAACCAGCATCACATTCGCATAGTGACGCTGTACTGATTGTCAGCACATTTAGACACTAATCGCAGATGCAAGTCGCAGTATTGCAGAGGCCGAGTCTATCTTTCCGTTAATTCTCCGTCTCGTGCAGACCACAGAGCTCTGTCGCTGCATCAGCGGTCGATTGTTGCTGTTGGCGCCACGGAATGATGGCAGTTAAATTGAGACTTTCTCCGGAGTAATTGGGATTCTATTAAATGAATAAAAACGTAAAGAAGTAACAAACATGGCAGCTAGCAGTGAAACTGCACGTTCCTGGTACTTTAATGCTATTTTAAACTATAAATCACGTTGTGGGACTTAGTTAATACCTGTACACAAACCTGGATTTAAACTTAGCGCCGTCCACACACCAATTCACTAAAGTTATCGTCCTTGCCAATTTCAGTTCACACACAACTGACTTCGAGTATTTCTTAACAACTACTCTTAACTAAGGCTGTAATTCGTGTCGGAGTCGACTATTACTGCTCTCGTATCTTCCTTAGGCAACGAACGAGCAAAATGCTCAAACGAGATAGCGGTCTTGTGTCCAGCATGTAATCATCCAGAACACCATGTCTCCAGCCAGAGCATTTACTGTTCCGACGCAGGTATGATTTTCTAATTACCTCTACATGGAATTTATATGTAACCATATAAACTGAATTCTTAGTACAAGGGCGAACCGAATTACGTACCGCATAGTGTTAATAGATGTTGCAGTTTTGGCGGCAATAACGACAGAAAAGCGCATAATACCAAGACTTGGTGTTAGATCTCTTCCATCACAGAGCTGTAGTGACAGCTAAGTCGTTCACGAAGTCTTAATGGTGACCACAGCGGCTGAGGTGCGTTTACAGACGGTAGCGGCCCACACCGACGTGTGACGTCACGTGGCAACCCTGACCCAGTAGACCACGCGTGATGTGTTTCCCTGCACTTAAACATTTCTCTTTATCGATCATTTCGCTAATTTTGCACATTTGAAACATCGGTATCTTTTCTTGGTATCGATATAATGATATTAAAGGCTTTGTATAATACTCCTTTACGAGTGTCATGATTATTAACAATTTTACTTTCAATTTTTGTCAAGTAGTTATCCGTTAGTTACTGTACTTTCTGTTTCTACACTCAATTAGCGTCAAGCAAATTACGTGTACTTTTGAAACATGGGCCGCTTTTACCAGGTACATCTGTAGAAGTATTAGATACATAACATGTCTTAATTATTTACATTCAAAAGTTGATCTTGTACGAAAAAGACGGATGTCAATGTGTTTCTGTTTAAGAGAAACATTGGAATCTCTCCCCGCTTGAGGCAGCGTACTGATTTCCTAAACTCCACCTGCAGCAGAGTGTATCCTGCCAGTCGTAAGGTGCGTGTCCAGTACCGTGTCCCAGTCACCGATCAGTGACGCCATCTTAATCTATCCACAGAGTGTCATGTCGCCACCCACAGATTACTGGGTACTCTTCCTAAGTAACAGAACTTGTCCGCCCTTAGCATCCCGCTGCTGTTGATTTAGTTTAGACTTCTCGTTTCAAGATGCGCCACACAGCCGGTCGCTCCCAGCCCGTGACTCACAACCGCTTTCTCTGAAGTCTGCTTCTCTCTCTCCATTCGGATAACGCATGTTCCAGCGTCGCGCCTAATTGCCTATGCCTCTTGTTACCCCATGCCACGAATGGTGCTTTGTTTTCAGAAGTATTACGAGGTGCATTCAAGTTCCAAGGCCTCCGATTTTTTTTCTAATTAACTACTCACCCAAAATCGATGAAACTGGCGTTACTTCTCTACGTAATCGCCCTGCAGACGTACACATTTTTCACAACGCTGACGCCATGATTCCATGGCAGCGGCGAAGGCTTTTTTAGGAGTCTGTTTTGACCACTGGAAAATCGATGAGGCAATAGCAGCACGGCTGGTGAATGTGCGGCCACGGAGAGTGTCTTTCATTGTTGGAAAAAGCCAAAAGTCACTAGGAACCAGGTCAGGTGAGTAGGGAGCATGAGGAATCACTTCAAAGTTGTTATCACGAAGAAACTGTTGCGTAACGTTAGCTCGATGTGTGGGTGCGTTATCTTGGTGAAACAGCACATATGCAGCCCTTCCTGGACGTTTTTGTTGCAGTGCAGGAAGGAATTTGTTCTTCAAAACATTTTCGTAGGATGCACCTGTTACCGTAGTGCACTTTGGAACGCAATGGGTAAGGATTACGCCCTCGCTGTCCCAGAACATGGACACCATCATTTTTTCAGCACTGGCGGTTACCCGAAATTTTTTTGGTGGCGGTGAATCTGTGTGGTTTCAATGAGCTGACTGGCGCTTTGTTTCTGGATTGGAAAATGGCATCCACGTCTCATCCATTGTCACAACCGATGAAAAGAAAGTCCCATTCATGCTGTCGTTGCGCGTCAACATTGCTTGGCAACATGCCACACGGGCAGCCATGTGGTCGTCCGTCAGCATTCGTGGCACCCACCTGGATGACAGTTTTCGCACTTTCAGGTCGTCATGCAGGATTGTATGCACAGAACCCACAGAAATGCCAACTCTGGACGCGATCTGTTCAACAGTCATTCGGCGATGCCCCAAAACAATTCTCTCCACTTTCTTGATCATGTCGTCAGACCGGCTTGTGCGAGGCCGAGGTTGTTTCGGCTTGTTGTCACACGATGTTCTGCCTTCATTAAACTGTCGCACCCATGAACGCACTTTCGACACATCCATAACTCCATCACCACATGGCTCCTTCAACTGTCGATGAATTTCAATCGGTTTCACACCACGCAAATTCAGAAAACGAATGATTGCACGCTGTTCAAGTAAGGAAAACGTCGCCATTTTAAGTATTTAAAACAGTTCTCATTCTCGCCGCTGGCGGTAAAATTCCATCTGCCGTACGGTGCTGCCATCTCTGGGACGTATTGACAATGAACGCAGCCTCATTTTAAAACAATGCGCATGTTTCTATCTCTTTCCAGTCCAGAGAAAAAAAATCGGAGGCCTTAGAACTTGAATGCACCTAGTAAATACAAAAATAGTATTATTTTAAGTTGCTGAAAGCTACACTTCGTTGGGAGTGGGCTCGAACAAGAAGATTCAGATCATTTATTTTTCTTCTGAGATCAAAAATGTTCCACGTTGTTGGAAACTCATACGAAAAAAAGGATTTATTTATTTCGATTCTTTTCAGAGTAAGACAAGATATACTTATTTCGTGGTTGTAGTACATATTTTGTAGATTAAAACTGAAGAAACGGCAAAAAGGTGGGAATTTAAGGAGATGGAACCTGGATAATCCGACTAAACCAGAAGTTGTACAGAGTTTCAGGGAGAGAATAAGGGAACAAGTGACAGGAATGGGGGAAATAAATACAGTAGAAGAAGAATGGGTAGCTTTGAGGGATGAAATAGTGAAGGTAGCAGAGGATCAAGTAGGTAAAAAGACGAGGGCTAGTAGAAATCCTTGGGTAACAGAAGAAATATTGAATTTAATTGATGGAAGGAGAAAATATAAAAATGCAGTAAATGAAGCAGGCAAAAAGGAATATAAACGTCTCAAAAAGGAGATCGACAGGAAGTGCAAAATGGCTAAGCAGGATGGCTAGAGGATAAATGTAAGAATGTAGAGGTTTATCTCACTAGGGGTAAGACAGATACAGCCTACAGGAAAATTAGAGACCTTTGGAGAAAAGAGAACCACTTGCATGAATATCAAGAGCTCAGATGGAAACCCAGTTCTTAGCAAAGAAGGGAAAACAGAAAAGTGGAAAGAGTATATAGAGGGTCTATACAAGGGCGATGTACTTGAGGACAATATTATGGAAATGGAAGAGGATGTAGATGAAGATGAAATGAAAGATATGATACTGCGTGAAGAGTTTGACAGAGCACTGAAAGACCTGAGTCGAAACAAGGCCCCGGGAGTAGACAACATTCCATTAGAACTACTGATAGCCTTAGGAGAGCCAGTGCTGACAAATCCCGACCATCTGGTGAGCAAGATGAATGAGACAGGCGAAATACCCTCAGACTTCAAGAAGAATTTAATAATTCCAATCCCAAAGAAAGCAGGTGTTGACAGATGTGAAAATTACCGAACTATCAGTTTAATAAGTCACAGCTGCAAAATACTAACGCGAATTGTTTACAGACGAATGGAAAAACTGGTAGAAGCCAACCTCGGGGAAGATCAGTTTGGATTCTGTAGAAATGTTGGAACACGTGAGGCAATACTAACCCTACTACTTATCTTAGAAAATAGATTAAGGAAAGGCAAACCTACATTTCTAGCATCTGTAGACTTAGAGAAAGCTTTTGACAATGTTGACTGGAATACTCTCTTTCAAATTCTGATGGTGGTAAGGGTAAAATACAGGGAGTGGAAGGATATTTACAGTTTGTACAGAAAAGAGCTGGCAGTTATAAGAGTCGAGGGGCATGAAAGGGAAGCAGTGGTTGGGAAGGGAGTGAGACAGAGTTGTAGCCTTTCCCCGATGTTATTCAATCTGTATATTGAGCAAGCAGTGAAGGAAACAAAAGGAAAATTCGGAGTAGGTGTTAAAAACCATGGAGAAGAAATCAAAACTTTGAGGTTCGCCGATGACACTGTAATTCTGTCGGAGACAGCAACGGACTTGGAAGAGCAGTTGAATGGAATAGACAGTGTCTTGAAAGGAGGGTATAAGATGAACATCAACAAATCAAAACGAGGATAATGGAATGTAGTCGAATTAAATCGGGCGATGCTGAGGGTATTAGATTAGGAAGTGAGACACTTAAAGTAGCAGATGAGTTTTGCTATTTGGGGAGCAAAGTAACTGATGATGGTCGAAGTAGAGAGGATATAAAATGTAGACTGGCAATGCCAAGGAAAACGTTTCTGAAGAATGGAAATTTGTTAACATCGAGTATAGATTTAAATGTCAGTAAGTCGTTTCTGAAAGTTTCTGTATGGAGTGTAGCCATGTATGGAAGTGAAACGTGGACGATAAATAGTTTGGACAAGGAGAGAATAGAAGCTTTCGAAATGTGGTGCTACAGAAGAATGCTGAAGATTAGATGGGTAGATCACATAATTAATGAGGAAGTATTGAATAGGACTGGGGAGAAGAGAAGTTTGTGGCACAAATTGACTAGAAGAAGGGATCGGTTGGTAGGACATGTTCTGAGACATCAAGGGATAACCAATATAGTATTGGAGGGCAGCGTGGAGGGTAAAAATCTTAAAGGGAGACCAAGAGATGAATACACTAAGCAGATTCAGAAGGATGTAGGTTGCAGTCGGTACTGGGAGATGAAGAAGCTTGCACCGGATAGAGTAGCATGGAGAGCTGCATCAAACCAGTCTCAGGACTGAAGACCACACAAGAACAACAGAACATATTTATTTTAAAACGCTTGCCAACGCTTCGCTCGAGAACGAAGGCAATCTAATGTTTACTACACGTCACCTGACTGCGTTATAAGATAACGCTGTGTGGAGGCGGATTTGAAATAGCACCCGCCTCTCTTTGACGTGTCAGTCTTGTCCGTTCACAGTTATTTTAACTTCTTTCATTCTAACAGGCTATGGCTTTCCGTCCTCACCCATAAGAAGAGATCTCGATGTACGAGTGTTCTGTTTTAATTCACGAAAATGCGCGATTCGCGCCGAATCAGCGATATGAGAAGACATATTCGGTTGGCGCCAAGTGTTGCAGAAGACGTTAACCACGAAAGGGGTTACGGAGAACGCAGCGTAGCCGTCGGCCGACAGGTGGCAGTATGCGTCTTGCAGTGTTAAGCAGTGATAGAGCAGCATGAACAGGAATCAACAGTTCAAAAAAGAATAGTACGTTGTACTGGACACCATTCTGTCACAAAATCATGCAGGACATTGTGTACAGTAGTGGTTATAGGACTTCTATTAGCTTTTTGTACACATTGATAAGTATGGATCAGAGAAGAAATGTGAAGCGCGAAAACACAATTTTTGTCTCTCTTCCCGTTCAAGAAAACGGCCGATATGTTAATATTCACTTTAATTGTGCCAAAGAGAATATGAAGCGTACTTTAACAGTCCTACATACGGGTAGGAAATGTGTTTTTCACAAACCGATCTTCGAGTACCGCTTCTGGTTCGTCATGTAAACACTTTCATATCGATTCTCGAAGTGCAGTTTTAGATGCCGGATTTACCATAGCAGCCCATTGTTTTGCTGCCTTGAAGCACATTCGGTTTTATCAATGAATAAGTATTCTACTCTAAGGCGGTTAGCACCCTTGTGATGTCATGTCAGGTGTGTGTACCTGTACTCGGTGGCAAACCTCGCTCAAGCCAGTCTATGACTCATTTTCGATACTTCTCGAACGAAAGCACGGATTACACACAATCGTGAAACCGTCTTCGGTGTTGCATAATGACACTGTATAGACTGTGAACGCATGTAATCGCACCTTTCCGTTATTTCCCCGTCTCCTGCTGCCCACAGAGCTTTGTCTCTGCTGCTGCTAGGGCTCCGAAATGTCGGCAGTTTAACTCTCTCGCGAGTGTTGGATCTATTCTGATGTAAATGAAAACAAGAGAAAATGATAATGTGCAGACAGCGGTCAGACTTTACATTTAGCAAGGTAATAAGCGAGTAAACCTGTAAGTGATAAAACACGTCGGTGGGCCACACGTAACTGTGATTACGCTACATAAAGCCACATTTAGAGTTATGCCTTCACAGACAAACTCGCAAAAGTCATCCTTTTTCTCAAATGAAATAACGTACCGTATTGTTTACTGGAAAACGATACTGGCTTCCACTAACCACTTGTGGCGTCGTGTTTCACAACACTTCCACTTGCGTATATTCACTGTGCGCTCTCTCCACGTATAAAAACAGTACAATAACTGTCGCTATAGTAACGGCGGAGATATAGAAAATGTCAACTTCTGGCTTCATAATTATCACGTCTGCACACATGTCATGTGATGGTCGACCATCGGTTTCTTCACGTGCAGTGATAACGACTTACTGTCGTGCAACAGCGGCTAAAACTCCTACGCAGACGTGGAAAGCGAATAGCAAAAATCGTCGTTCATCCCAACAGAAAGTAGCTACCGTATCACTGAAAAATGATATAAGCGACAATATTTTCAATAATCGATCACTCTCGGAAACTAAATTAGTCGACTCATCATCGTAATTACATTTCTCCTCAGTTCACAGGTTTTCAGCTCTTCAGAAAAGCGTAAACGAACAATTAATTACAAAGACGTGCAATTCTCAAGATGCCGCGAAAACAGGCGTTGGCCGAAAACATTCCGTTACAACTCGGAACGGCGTTTCTCGCAGCGACGTTCTTGTGACACACGCTCTCGGCATTCTTGTCGCGTTGAATTTGAGTAACAAATTAAGATTCGACGAATCCCTCCACCGAGTTTTTCTGGACCAGCTGACTACAGCCGTGCTGCGAAAGAAGGTGTCCATGTCCGCGACGCTGCTTCCCTCGTGCTTCAAATGTAAACACCTTTTGGATATCCTCTGTGTTCTCTCAACATTAAGACAAAAATGAACTGGAAGTTACTGTTGTACATTCTCATCTCTACAGTCCGTGTTTTGACAGAACTGACGGTTCTTAGTATTACGTGAATACATGTAAAGTAACTAATTTTGCGCCGGCCGAAGTGGCCGAGCGGTTCTAGGCGCTTCAGTCTGGAACCGCGCGACAGCTACCGTTGCAGGTTCGAATCCTGCCTCGGGCATGGATGTGTGTGACGTCCTTAGGTTATTTAGGTCTAATTAGTTCTAAGTTCTAGGGGACTGATGACCTCAGATGTTAAGTCCCATAGTGCTCAGAGCCATTTGAATTCTGCCAGTGACCGCCAGTCCCCCACTTGCCTCACCCACGACTCAGCCTGTGTGGTCACTCCGTCTCGTATCCCTGCAAATTGCTACACCTCACTCATTGCAATTGTAAATCATTTATACGTAGTCATCGGACATTTGGCATCTCCGTGATTTCACATTCCCGTACATTTAGACCGCGTTTCCACTCCACAACACTTTAGTGTGTGTCGCTGAAGCATCTTTCCGACAGTAATTCGTCAACTAAACATCGCGGCTGTCGCCTGTTGCTGATGCACAGTGGTGACGTCATAATACCGGCCACTAGCGACACTCACAAACGATTCTGTAGTATCACATATGGTCCCCCTGTAATCGAGTGAGCCCGGCCTTACATTCTTCTTACTGAAATAACACACTGAGTGCTCTGAGACATTCGTGGTTTTCTTAACAAACGAAATTAATTTCCATTTTTATCTGTCCGATTGTCTTTTACTCTGTGGCTTACAAGTACAGAACTCACAGTGCAGAACTTATTTTATGCATTGTTTCCGCCTCGACAAGCGGATTGCGTGCCCTCTGTTGTCGACACGCTAAACTCGTGCAGTGTGTTCCATCTCGGAATTCTGCCATAGTCTGCTTAATATTCCTGTCACATATTAAAACAATCCCGCAATTGTTTGATGACCACGTAAAACAAAACGTTGTCATTTTCATTTCCTTTTATAAAGTGAGCTATCGGCCGCGTTTAAATAACCGACATCGCAAAGTCCCGTTTTTTAGGACTTCCTACCAAAAATTAAGTGTATTCGGCCATCAATATGTCGTGTCAAGTCTAGCATATACAGGGTGCAGAGAAACAACTTGACCAAAAGAGTAGGGTGGAAAGACAGCATCAGACGAAGGAAATAGAGCTGGCAGTTGAGTATTTACAGCGCTATGGCAGCGTGAAAACGGTGGTCAGTTTCAACATTTGCTACAAGATACTCATGTTAATTGGTGGCTCATTTTTCATTTGCTTTGACCTTTT